>NW_027193809.1:0-45485 GCF_032444005.1 Ranitomeya imitator
TGCAATCTATACCCTACACTCTATAGCCTACACTCTACACCCTACACTCTATACCCTGCACTCTATACCCTACACTCTACACTCTATACCCCTACACTCTACTCCCTACACTCTACACCCTACCGTCTATACCCTACACTCTACACTCTATACCTTACACTCTACACTCTATTCCCTACACTCTCTACCCTACACTCTATACCCTACATTCTATACCCTACACTCTACACTCTATACCCTACACTCTATACCCTACACTCCATACCGTACACTCTATACCCTACACTCTACACTCTATACCCTACACTCTTTACGCCACACTCTATACCCTACAGTCTATACCCTACACTCTATACCCTACACTCTACACTCTATACCATACACTCTACACTCTATACCCTACACTCTATCCCCTACACTCTATACCCTACACCCTACACTCTATACCCTACACTCTATACCCTACACTCAACACCCTACACTCTACACCCTACACCCTACACTCTATACCCTATACCCTACACTCTATACCCTACACTCTATACCCTACACTCTATACCCTACACTCTATACCCTACACTATACACTCTATACCCTACACTCTACACTTTATACCCTACACTCTATACCCTACACTCTATACCCTGCACTCTACACCCTGCACTCTACACCCAACACTCTAAACCCTACACTCTATACCCTATACTCTATACCCTACACTTTACACTCTATACCCTACACTCTATAGCCTACACTCTATACCCTACAGTATATACCCTACACTCTATACCCTACACTCTACACCTTACACTCTACACTCTATTCCCTACACTCTATACCCTACACTCTATACCCTACACTCTATACCCTACACTCTACACTCTATACCCTACACCCTACACTCTATACCCTACACTCTACACTCTATATCCTACACTCTATACCCTGCACTCTACACCCTGCACTCTACACCCAACACTCTATACCCTACACTCTACACCCTACACTCTATACCCTACACTCGATAACTTACACTCTACACTCTATACCATACACTCTACACCCTACACTCTAATCCCTACACTCTACACTCTATACCCTACACTCTATACCATACACTCTATACCCTACACTCTATACCATACACTCTATACCATACACTCTATACCCTACACTCTATACCCTACACTCTATACCCTACACTCTATACCCTACACTCTACACTCCATACCATACACTCTATACCATACAATCTATACACTACACTCTATACCCTAAACTCTACACTCTATACCCTACACTCTATAACATACACTCTATACACTACACTCTATATCTTACACTCTATACCCTACACTTTGCACTCTACACCCTACACTCTACACTCTACATTCTATACCCTACACTCTATACTCCACACTCTATACCCTACACTCTATACCCTACACTCTATACCCTACACTCTACACTATATACTCTACACTCTGTAGCCTACACTCTATACCCTACACTCTATACCCTACACTCTATACCCTACACTCTATACCCTACACTCTATACCCTACACTCTATACCCTACACCCTATACCATACACTCTATACCCTACACTCTACAACCTGCACTCTATACCCTACACTCTATACCCTACACCCTTCACTTTATACCCTACACTCTATACCCTACACTCTATACCCTACACTCTACACCCTACACTCTACACTCTACACTCTATACCCTACACTCTACACCCTGCACTCTGTACCCTACACTCTACACTCTTTACCCTACACTCTATACCCTACACTCTATACCCTACACTCTATACCCTATACTCTATACCCTACACTCTACACTTTATACCCTACACTCTATACCATACAGTCTATACCCTACACTCTACACTTTATACCCTACACTCTATACCATACACTCTATACCCTACACTATACACTCTATACCCTACACTCTACACTGTATACCATACACTCTATGCCCCACACTCTCTACCCTAAACTCTACACTCTATACCCTGCACTCTACACCCTACACTCTATACCCTACACTCTATACCCTACACTCTATACCCTACACTCTATACCCTACACTCTACACTCTATACCCTACACTCTATACCATACACTCTACACCCTACACTCTACACCCTACACTCTACACCCTACACTCTACACCCTACACTCTATACCCTACACTCTATACCCTACACTATACACTCTATACCCTACACTCTACACTCTACACTGTATACCATACACTGTATGCCCCACACTCTATGCCCTAAACTCTACACTCTATATCCTACACTCTACACCCTAAGCTCTATACCCTACACTCTATACCCTACACTCTACACTCTATACCCTACACTCTATACCCTACACTCTATACAATACACTCTACACCCTACACTCTACACCCTACACTCTATACCCTACACTCTATACCCTACACTCTACACTTTATACCCTACACTCTATACCCTACACTCTATACCCTGCACTCTACACCCTGCACTCTACACCCTGCACTCTACACCCAACACTCTATACCCTACACTCTACACCCTACACTCTATACCCTACACTCTACACTCTATACCCTACACTCTATAGCCTACACTCTATACCCTACACTCTATACCCTACACTCTATACCCTACACTCTACACTCTATACCCTACACTCTATACCATACACTCTATACCCTACACTCTATACTATACACTCTATACCATACACTCTATACCCTACACTCTATACCCTACACTCTATACACTACACTCTATACCATACACTCTATACCCTACACTCTATACCCTACACTCTATACCCTACACTCTACACCCTACACTCTATACCCTACACTCTATACCCTACACTCTATACCCTACACTCTAAACTCTATACCCTACACTCTACACTCTACACTCTATATCCTACACTCTATAACATGCACTTTATACCCTACACTCTATACCCTACACTCTATACCCTACACTCTATACCCTACACTCTACACTCTATACCCTACACTCTATACCATACACTCTACACCATACACTCTATAGCATACACTCTATACCCTACAATCTACACTCTATACCCTACACTCTATACCCTACACTCTATACCCTACACTCTACACTTTATACCCTATTCTCTATACCCTACACTCTATACCCTACACTCTACAACGTGCATTCTATACCCTACACTCTATACCCTACACCCTACACTCTATACCCTACACTCTATACCCTACACTCTATACCCTACACTCTATACCCTACACTCTACACTCTATACCCTACACTCTATAACATACACTCTATACACTACACTCTATACCTTACACTCTATACCCTACACTTTACATTCTACACCCTACACTCTACACTCTATTCCCTACACTCTATACCCTACACTCTATACCCTACACTCTATACCCTACACTCTATACCCTACACTCTATACCCTACACTCTAATCCCTACACTCTACACTCTATACCCTACACTCTATACCCTACACTCTATACCCTACACTCTACACCCTACACTCTACACCCTACACTCTAATCCCTACACTCTAATCCCTACACCCTACACTCTATAACCTACACTCTATACCCTACACTCTATACCCTACACTCTACACCCTACACTCTACACCCTACACTCTATACCCTACACTCTATACCCTACACTCTATACCCTACACCCTACACTCTACACCCTACACTCTACACCCTACACTCTACACCCTACACTCTACACTCTATACCCTACACTCTACACCCTGCACTCTGTACCCTACACTCTACACTCTTTACCCTACACTCTATACCCTACACTCTATACCCTACACTCTATACCCTACACGCTACACTATATACCTTACACTCTATACCCTACACTCCATACCCTACACTCTAAACTCTATACCCTACACTCTACACTCTATACCCTACACTCTATAACATACACTCTATACCCTACACTCTATACCCTACACTCTATACCCTACACTCTATACCATACACTCTACACCCTACACTCTATGCCATACACTCTACACCATACACTCTATAGCATACACTCTATACCCTACACTATACACTCTATACCCTACACTCTATACCCTACACTATACACTCTATACCCTACACTCTACACTTTATACCCTACACTCTATACCCTACACTCTATACCCTACACTCTACAACCTGCACTCTATACCCTACACTCTATACCCTACACTCTACACTCTATACCCTACACTCTATACCCTACACTCTATACCCTACACTCTACACTGTATACCATACACTCTATGCCCCACACTCTATACCCTAAACTCTACACTCTATACCCTACACTCTACACCCTAAGCTCTATACCATACACTCTATACCCTACACTCTACACTCTGTACCCTACACTCTATACCCTACACTCTATACCCTACACCCTACGCTCTATAAGCTACACTCTATACCCTACACTCTATACCCTACACTCTATAACCTACACTCTATACCTTACACTCTATACCCTACACTCTATACCCTACACTCTATACCCTACACTCTATACCATACACTCTACACTCTATACCCTACACTCTATACCCTACACTCTATACCCTACACTCTATACCCTACACTCTACACTCTATACCATACACTCTATACCATACACTCTATACACTACACTCTATACCCTAAACTCTACACTCTATACCCTACACTCTATAACATACACTCTATACACTACACTCTATACCTTACACTCTATACCCTACACTTTGCACTCTACACCCTACACTCTACACTCTACATTCTATACCCTACACTCTATACCCTACACTCTCTACTCCACACTCTATACCCTACACTCTATACCCTACACTCTATACCCTACACTCTACACCCTACACTCTACACTCTATAGCCTACACTCTATACCCTACACTCTATACCCTACACTCTATACCCTACACTCTATACACTACACTCTACACTTTATACCCTACACTCTATACCATACACTCTATACCCTACACTCTACAACCTGCACTCTATACCCTACACTCTATACCCTACTCTACACTCTATACCCTACACTCTATGCCCTACACTCTTTACCATACACTCTACACTCTATACCCTACACTCTATACCCTACACTCTACACTCTATACCCTACACTCTTTACGCCACACTCTATACCCTACAGTCTATACCCTACACTCTATACCCTACACTCTACACTCTATACCATACACTCTACACTCTATACCCTACACTCTATCCCCTACACTCTATACCCTACACCCTACACTCTATACCCTACACTCTATACCCTACACTCAACACCCTACACTCTACACCCTACACCCTACACTCTATACCCTATACCCTACACTCTATACCCTACACTCTATACCCTACACTCTATACCCTACACTCTATACCCTACACTATACACTCTATACCCTACACTCTACACTTTATACCCTACACTCTATACCCTACACTCTATACCCTGCACTCTACACCCTGCACTCTACACCCAACACTCTAAACCCTACACTCTATACCCTATACTCTATACCCTACACTTTACACTCTATACCCTACACTCTATAGCCTACACTCTATACCCTACAGTATATACCCTACACTCTATACCCTACACTCTACACCTTACACTCTACACTCTATTCCCTACACTCTATACCCTACACTCTATACCCTACACTCTATACCCTACACTCTACACTCTATACCCTACACCCTACACTCTATACCCTACACTCTACACTCTATATCCTACACTCTATACCCTGCACTCTACACCCTGCACTCTACACCCAACACTCTATACCCTACACTCTACACCCTACACTCTATACCCTACACTCGATAACTTACACTCTACACTCTATACCATACACTCTACACCCTACACTCTAATCCCTACACTCTACACTCTATACCCTACACTCTATACCATACACTCTATACCCTACACTCTATACCATACACTCTATACCCTACACTCTATACCCTACACTCTATACCCTACACTCTATACCCTACACTCTACACTCCATACCATACACTCTATACCATACAATCTATACACTACACTCTATACCCTAAACTCTACACTCTATACCCTACACTCTATAACATACACTCTATACACTACACTCTATATCTTACACTCTATACCCTACACTTTGCACTCTACACCCTACACTCTACACTCTACATTCTATACCCTACACTCTATACTCCACACTCTATACCCTACACTCTATACCCTACACTCTATACCCTACACTCTACACTATATACTCTACACTCTGTAGCCTACACTCTATACCCTACACTCTATACCCTACACTCTATACCCTACACTCTATACCCTACACTCTATACCCTACACTCTATACCCTACACCCTATACCATACACTCTATACCCTACACTTATAGTGTAGGGTATAAAGTGTAGGGTATAGAGTGTAGGGTATAGAGTGTAGGGTATAGAGTGTAGGGTATAAAGTGTAGAGTGTAGGGTATAGAGTGTAGGGTATAGAGTGTAGGTTATAGAGTGTAGCGTATAGAGCGTAGGGTGTAGGGTATAGAGTGTAGGGTATAGAGTGTAGGGTATAGAGTGTAGGGTATAGAGTGTATGGTATAGAGCTTAGGGTGTAGAGTGTAGGGTATAGAATGTAGAGTTTATGGTAGAGTGTGGGGCATAGAGTGTATGGTATACAGTGTAGAGTGTAGGGTATAGAGTGTATAGTGTAGGGTATAGAGTGTAGGGTATAGAGTGTATGGTATAGAGTATTGGGTATAAAGTGTAGAGTGTAGGGTATAGAGTGTATGGTATAGAGTGTAGGGTATAAAGTGTAATTGTAGGGTATAGAGTGTAGGGTATAGAGTGTAGGCTATAGAGTGTAGAGTTTAGAGTGTAGGGTATAGAATGTAGAGTGTAGGGTGTAGAGTGTAAAGTGTAGGGTATAGAGTGTAGGATATAGAGTGTAGAGTGTAGGGTATAGAGTGTAGGGTATACAGTGTATGGTATAGAGTGTAGGGTATAGAGTGTAGAGTGTAGGGTATAGAGTGTAGGGTATAGAGTGTAGGGTATAGAGTGTAGGGTATAGATTGTAGGGTATAGGGTATAGAGTGTATGGTGTAGAGTGTAGGGTATAGAGTGTAGGGTGTAGGGTGTAGAGTGTGGGGTGTAGAGTGGTGTAGAGTGTAGGATTTAGAGTGTATGGTATAGAGTGTAGGGTATAGAGTATAGTGTGTATGGTATAGAGTGTAGTGTATAGAGTGTAGGGTATAGGGTATAGAGTGTAGGGTATAGAGTGTAGGGTATAGAGTGTAGGGTATAGAGTGTAGAGTGTAGGGTATAGAGTGTAACATAGTAACATAGTAACATAGTTAGTAAGGCCGAAAAAAGACATTTGTCCATCCAGTTCAGCCTATATTCCATTATAATAAATACCCAGATCTACGTCCTTCTACAGAACCTAATAATTGTATGATACAATATTGTTCTGCTCCAGGAAGACATCCAGGCCTCTCTTGAACCCCTCGACTGAGTTCGCCATCACCACCTCCTCAGGCAAGCAATTCCAGATTTTCACTGCCCTAACAGTAAAGAATCCTCTTCTATGTTGGTGGAAAAACCTTCTCTCCTCCAGACGCAAAGAATGCCCCCTTGTGCCCGTCACCTTCCTTGGTATAAACAGATCCTCAGCGAGATATTTGTATTGTCCCCTTATATACTTATACATGGTTATTAGATCGCCCCTCAGTCGTCTTTTTTCTAGACTAAATAATCCTAATTTCGCTAATCTATCTGGGTATTGTAGTTCTCCCATCCCCTTTATTAATTTTGTTGCCCTCCTTTGTACTCTCTCTAGTTCCATTATATCCTTCCTGAGCACCGGTGCCCAAAACTGGACACAGTACTCCATGTGCGGTCTAACTAGGGATTTGTACAGAGGCAGTATAATGCTGTCATCATGTGTATCCAGACCTCTTTTAATGCACCCCATGATCCTGTTTGCCTTGGCAGCTGCTGCCTGGCACTGGCTGCTCCAGGTAAGTTTATCATTAACTAGGATCCCCAAGTCCTTCTCCCTGTCAGATTTACCCAGTGGTTTCCCGTTCAGTGTGTAATGGTGATATTTATTCCCTCTTCCCATGTGTATAACCTTACATTTATCATTGTTAAACCTCATCTGCCACCTTTCAGCCCAAGTTTCCAACTTATCCAGATCCATCTGTAGCAGAATACTATCTTCTCTTGTATTAACTGCTTTACATAGTTTTGTATCATCTGCAAATATCGATATTTTACTGTGTAAACCTTCTACCAGATCATTAATGAATATGTTGAAGACAACAGGTCCCAATACTGACCCCTGCGGTACCCCACTGGTCACAGCGACCCAGTTAGAGACTATACCATTTATAACCACTCTCTGCTTTCTATCACTAAGCCAGTTACTAACCCATTTACACACATTTTCCCCCAGACCAAGCATTCTCATTTTGTGTACCAACCTCTTGTGCGGCACGGTATCAAACGCTTTGGAAAAATCGAGATATACCACGTCCAATGACTCACCGTGGTCCAGCCTATAGCTTACCTCTTCATAAAAACTGATTAGATTGGTTTGACAGGAGCGATTTCTCATAAACCCATGCTGATATGGAGTTAAACAGTTATTCTCAGTGAGATAATCCAGAATAACATCCCTCAGAAACCCTTCAAATATTTTACCAACAGTAGAGGTTAGACTTACTGGCCTATAATTTCCAGGTTCACTTTTAGAGCCCTTTTTGAATATTGGCACCACATTTGCTATGCGCCAATCCTGCGGAACAGACCCTGTCGCTATAGAGTCACTAAAAATAAGAAATAATGGTTTATCTATTACATTACTTAGTTCTCTTAGTACTCGTGGGTGTATGCCATCCGGACCCGGAGATTTATCTATTTTAATCTTATTTAGCCGGTTTCGCACCTCTTCTTGGGTTAGATTGGTGACCCTTAATATAGGGTTTTCATTGTTTCTTGGGATTTCACCTAGCATTTCATTTTCCACCGTGAATACCGTGGAGAAGAAGGTGTTTAATATGTTAGCTTTTTCCTCGTCATCTACAACCATTCTTTCCTCACTATTTTTTAAGGGGCCTACATTTTCAGTTTTTATTCTTTTACTATTGATATAGTTGAAGAACAGTTTGGGATTAGTTTTACTCTCCTTAGCAATGTGCTTCTCTGTTTCCTTTTTGGCAGCTTTAATTAGTTTTTTAGATAAAGTATTTTTCTCCCTATAGTTTTTTAGAGCTTCAATGGTGCCATCCTGCTTTAGTAGTGCAAATGCTTTCTTTTTACTGTTAATTGCCTGTCTTACTTCTTTGTTTAGCCACATTGGGTTTTTCCTATTTCTAGTCCTTTTATTCCCACAAGGTATAAACCGCTTACACTGCCTATTTAGGATGTTCTTAAACATTTCCCATTTATTATCTGTATTCTCATTTCTGAGGATATTGTCCCAGTCTACCAGATTAAGGGCATCTCTAAGCTGTTCAAACTTTGCCTTCCTAAAGTTCAATGTTTTAGTGTAGTGTAGTGTAGTGTAGTGTAGGGTGTAGAGTGTAGGGTATAGAGTGTAGGGTATAGAGTATATGGTATAGAGTGTATGGTATAGAGTATAGGGTATAGAGTGTAGGGTATAGAGTGTAGAGTGTAGGGTATAGAGTGTAGGGTATAGAGTGTAGGGTATAGAGTGTAGAGTGTAGGGTATAGAGTGTATGGTATAGAGTGTAGGGTATAGAGTGTAGAGTGTAGGGTATAGAGTGTAGAGTGTAGGGTATAGAGTGTAGAGTGTAGGGTATAGAGTGTATGGTATAGAGTTTAGGGTGTAGAGTGTAGGGTATGGAGTGTAGAGTTTAGGGTATAGAGTGTGGGGCATAGAGTGTATGGTATACAGTGTAGAGTGTAGAGTGTAGGGTATAGAGTGTAGCGTATAGAGCGTAGGGTGTAGGGTATAGAGTGTAGGGTATAGAGTGTAGAGTGTAGGGTATAGAGTGCAGGGTATAGAGCTTAGGGTGTAGAGTGTAGGGTATAGAGTGTAGAGTTTAGGGTATAGAGTGTGGGGCATAGAGTGTATGGTATACAGTGTAGAGTGTAGGGTATAGAGTGTATAGTGTAGGGTATAGAGTGTAGCGTATAGAGCGTAGGGTGTAGGGTATAGAGTGTAGGGTATAGAGTGTAGGGTATAGAGTGTAGGGTATAGAGTGTAGGGTATAGAGCTTAGGGTGTAGAGTGTAGGGTATAGAGTGTAGAGTTTAGGGTATAGAGTGTAGGGTATAGAGTGTAGGTTATAGAGTGTAGCGTATAGAGCGTAGGGTGTAGGGTATAGACTGTAGGGTATAGAGTGTAGGGTATAGAGTGTAGGGTATAGAGTGTAGGGTATAGAGTGTATGGTATAGAGTGTAGGGTATAAAGTGTAGAGTGTAAGGTATAGAGTGTAGGGTATAGAGTGTAGGTTATAGAGTGTAGCGTATAGAGCGTAGGGTGTAGGGTATAGAGTGTAGGGTATAGAGTGTAGGGTATAGAGTGTAGGGTATAGAGAGTATGGTATAGAGCTTAGGGTGTAGAGTGTAGGATATAGAATGTAGAGTTTAGGGTAGAGAGTGTGGGGCATAGAGTGTATGGTATACAGTGTAGAGTGTAGGGTATAGAGTGTATAGTGTAGGGTATAGAGTGTAGGGTATAGAGTGTATGGTATAGAGTGTAGGGTATAAAGTGTAGAGTGTAGGGTATAGAGTGTATGGTATAGAGTGTAGGGTATAAAGTGTAGAGTGTAGGGTATAGAGTGTAGGGTATAGAGTGTAGGCTATAGAGTGTAGAGTTTAGAGTGTAGGGTATAGAATGTAGAGTGTAGGGTGTAGAGTGTAAAGTGTAGGGTATAGAGTGTAGGATATAGAGTGTAGAGTGTAGGGTATAGAGTGTAGGGTATACAGTGTATGGTATAGAGTGTAGGGTATAGAGTGTAGAGTGTAGGGTATAGAGTGTAGGGTATAGAGTGTAGGGTATAGAGTGAAGGGTATAGATTGTAGGGTATAGGGTATAGGGTATAGAGTGTATGGTGTAGAGTGTAGGGTATAGAGTGTAAGGTGTAGGGTGTAGAGTGTGGGGAGTAGAGTGGTGTAGAGTGTAGGATTTAGAGTGTATGGTATAGAGTGTAGGGTATAGAGTATAGCGTGTATGGTATAGAGTGTAGTGTATAGAGTGTAGGGTATAGGGTATAGAGTGTAGGGTATAGAGTGTAGGGTATAGATTTTAGAGTGTAGGGTATAGAGTGTAAGGTATAGAGTGTAGGGTGTGGAGTGTAGGGTATAGAGTGTAGGGTATAAAGTGTATGGTATAGAGTGTAGGGTATAAAGTGTATGGTATAGAGTGTAGAGTGTAGGGTATAGAGTGTATTTTAAAGAGTGTAGGGTATAGAGTGTAGGGTATAGAGTGTAGAGTGTAGGGTATAGAGTGTAGGGTATAGAGTGTAGAGTGTAGGGTATAGAGTGTAGGGTATAGAGTGTAGGGTATAGAGTGTAGATTGTAGGGATTAGAGTGTAGGGATTAGAGTGTAGGGTATAGAGTGTAGAGTGTAGAGTATAGAGTGTAGGGTATAGAGTGTAGGGATTAGAGTGTAGGGATTAGAGTGTAGGGATTAGAGTGTAGGGATTAGAGTGTAGGGATTAGAGTGTAGGGTATAGAGTGTAGGGTATAGAGTGTAGGGTATAGAGTGTAGGGTATAGTGTGTATGGTATAGAGTGTAGGGTATAAAGTGTAGAGTGTATGGTATAGAGTGTAGGGTATAGAGTGTAAAGTGTAGGGTATAGAGTGTATGGTATAGAGTGTAGGGTGTAGAGTGTATGGTATAGAGTGTAGGGTATAGAGTGTAGAGTGTAGGGTATAGAGTGTAGGGTATAGAGTGTAGGGTATAGAGTGTAGGGTATAGAGTGTAGGGTATAGAGTGTAGGGTACAGAGTGTAGAGTGTAGGGTATAGAGTGTAGGGTACAGAGTGCAGGGTGTAGAGTGTAGGGTATAGAGTGTAGAGTGTAGGGTATAGAGTTTAGGGTATAGTGTGTAGGGTATATAGTGTAGAGTGTAGGGTATAGAGTGTAGGGTATAGAGTGTAGGGTATAGAGTGTAGGGTATAGAGTGTAGGGTATAGAGTGTAGAGTGTAGGGTATAGAGTGTAGGGTGTAGAGTGTAGGGTATAGAGTGTAGGGTATAGAGTATATGGTATAGAGTGTATGGTATAGAGTGTAGGGTATAGAGTGTAGGGTATAGAGTGTAGAGTGTAGGGTATAGAGTGTAGGGTATAGAGTGTAGAGTGTAGGGTATACAGTGTATGGTATAGAGTGTAGGGTATAGAGTGTAGAGTGTAGGGTATAGAGTGTAGAGTGTAGGGTATAGAGTGTATGGTATAGAGTTTAGGGTGTAGAGTGTAGGTTATAGAGTGTAGAGTTTAGGGTATAGAGTGTGGGGCATAGAGTGTATGGTATACAGTGTAGAGTGTAGAGTGTAGGGTATAGAGTGTAGCGTATAGAGCGTAGGGTGTAGGGTATAGAGTGTAGGGTATAGAGTGTAGAGTGTAGTGTATAGAGTGTAGGGTATAGAGCTTAGGGTGTAGAGTGTAGGATATAGAGTGTAGAGTTTAGGGTATAGAGTGTAGGGTATACAGTGTATGGTATAGAGTGTAGGGTATAGAGTGTAGAGTGTAGGGTATAGAGTGTAGGGTATAGAGTGTAGGGTATAGAGTGTAGGGTATAGAGTGTAGGGTATAGAGTGTAGGGTACAGAGTGTAGAGTGTAGGGTATAGAGTGTAGGGTACAGAGTGCAGGGTGTAGAGTGTAGGGTATAGAGTGTAGAGTGTAGGGTATAGAGTTTAGGGTATAGTGTGTAGGGTATATAGTGTAGAGTGTAGGGTATAGAGTGTAGGGTATAGAGTGTAGGGTATAGAGTGTAGGGTATAGAGTGTAGGGTATAGAGTGTAGAGTGTAGGGTATAGAGTGTAGGGTGTAGAGTGTAGGGTATAGAGTGTAGGGTATAGAGTATATGGTATAGAGTGTATGGTATAGAGTGTAGGGTATAGAGTGTAGGGTATAGAGTGTAGAGTGTAGGGTATAGAGTGTAGGGTATAGAGTGTAGAGTGTAGGGTATACAGTGTATGGTATAGAGTGTAGGGTATAGAGTGTAGAGTGTAGGGTATAGAGTGTAGAGTGTAGGGTATAGAGTGTATGGTATAGAGTTTAGGGTGTAGAGTGTAGGTTATAGAGTGTAGAGTTTAGGGTATAGAGTGTGGGGCATAGAGTGTATGGTATACAGTGTAGAGTGTAGAGTGTAGGGTATAGAGTGTAGCGTATAGAGCGTAGGGTGTAGGGTATAGAGTGTAGGGTATAGAGTGTAGAGTGTAGTGTATAGAGTGTAGGGTATAGAGCTTAGGGTGTAGAGTGTAGGATATAGAGTGTAGAGTTTAGGGTATAGAGTGTGGGGCATAGAGTGTATGGTATACAGTGTAGAGTGTAGGGTATAGAGTGTATAGTGTAGGGTATAGAGTGTAGCGTATAGAGCGTAGGGTGTAGGGTATAGAGTGTAGGGTATAGAGTGTAGGGTATAGAGTGTAGGGTATAGAGTGTAGGGTATAGAGCTTAGGGTGTAGATTGTAGGGTATAGAGTGTAGAGTTTAGGGTATAGAGTGTGGGGCATAGAGTGTATGGTATACAGTGTAGAGTGTAGGGTATAGAGTGTATAGTGTAGGGTATAGAGTGTAGGGTATAGAGTGTAGGGTATAGAGTGTATGGTATAGAGTGTAGGGTATAAAGTGTAGAGTGTAGGGTATAGAGTGTAGGGTATAGATTGTATGGTATAGAGTGTAGAGTGTAGGGTATAAAGTGTAGGGTATAGAGTGTAGAGTGTAGGGACTAGAGTGTAGGGTATAGAGTGTAGGGTGTAGAGTGTAGAGTGTAGGGTATAGAGTGTAGGGTATAGAGTGTAGAGTGTAGGGTATAGAGTGTAGGGTATAGAGTGTAGGGTGTAGGATATAGAGTGTAGGCTATAGAGTGTAGGCTATAGAGTGTAGGCTATAGAGTGTAGAATATAGAGTGTAGGGTATAGAGTGTAGGGTATAGAATGTAGAGTGTAAAGTGTAGGGTATAGAGTGTAGTGTATAGAGTGTATGTTATAGAGTGTAGGGTATAGAGTGTAGAGTGTAAGGTATAGAGTGTAGTGTATAGAGTGTATGTTATAGAGTGTAGGGTGTAGAGTGTAGAGTGTAGGGTATAGAGTGTAGTTTATAGAGTGTAGGGTATAGATTGTAGGGTATAGAGTGTAGGGTATACAGTGTATGGTATAGAGTGTAGGGTATAGAGTGTAGAGTGTAGGGTATAGAGTGTAGGGTATAGAGTGTGGGGTATAGAGTGTAGGGTATAGATTGTAGGGTATAGGGTATAGAGTGTATGGTGTAGAGTGTAAGGTATAGAGTGTATAGTGTAGGGTATAGAGTGTAAGGTATAGAGTGTAGGTTATAGAGTGTAGGGTATAGAGTGTAGAGTGTAGGGTATAGAGTGTATGGTATAGAGTGTAGGGTGTAGAGTGTATGGTATAGAGTGTAGGGTATAGAGGGTAGTGTATAGAGTGTAGTGTATAGAGTGTAGGGTATAGAGTGTAGGGTATAGAGTGTAGATTGTAGGGTATAGAGTGTTTGCTGTAGAGTGTATGGTGTAGAGTGTATGGTATAGAGTGTAGGGTATAGAGTGTAGAGTGTACGGTATAGAGTGTAGGGTATAGAGTGTAGGGTATAGAGTGTATGTTATAGGGTATAGAGTGTAGAGTGTAGGGTATAGAGTTTAGAGTGTAGGGTATAGAGTGTAGGGTATAGAGTGTAAGGTATAGAGTGTAGGGTGTAGAGTGTAGGGTATAGAGTGTAGGGTATAGAGTGTATGGTATAGAGTGTAGGGTATAGAGTGTATGGTATAGAGTGTAGGGTATAGAGTGTAGAGTGTAGGGTATAGAGCTTAGGGTGTAGAGTGTAGGGTATAGAGTGTAGAGTTTAGGGTATAGAGTGTGGGGCATAGAGTGTATGGTATACAGTGTAGAGTGTAGGGTATAGAGTGTATAGTGTAGGGTATAGAGTGTAGGGTATAGAGTGTAGGGTATAGAGTGTATGGTATAGAGTGTAGGGTATAAAGTGTAGAGTGTAGGGTATAGAGTGTAGGGTATAGAGTGTATGGTATAGAGTGTAGAGTGTAGGGTATAGAGTGTAGGGTATAGAGTGTAGAGTGTAGGGTATAGAGTGTAGGGTATAGAGTGTAGAGTGTAGGGTATAGAGTGTAGGGTATAGAGTGTAGGGTGTAGGATATAGAGTGTAGGCTATAGAGTGTAGGCTATAGAGTGTAGGCTATAGAGTGTAGAGTATAGAGTGTAGGGTATAGAGTGTAGGGTATAGAATGTAGAGTGTAAAGTGTAGGGTATAGAGTGTAGTGTATAGAGTGTATGTTATAGAGTGTAGGGTATAGAGTGTAGAGTGTAGGGTATAGAGTGTAGGGTATAGAGTGTAGAGTGTAGGGTATAGAGTGTAGGGTATAGAGTGTAAGGTGTAGAGTGTAGGGATTAGAGTGTAGGGTATAGAGTGTAGAGTGTACGGTATAGAGTGTAGGGTATAGAGTGTAGGGTATAGAGTGTATGTTATAGGGTATAGAGTGTAGAGTGTAGGGTATAGAGTTTAGAGTGTAGGGTATAGAGTGTAGGGTATAGAGTGTAAGGTATAGAGTGTAGGGTGTAGAGTGTAGGGTATAGAGTGTAGGGTATAGAGTGTATGGTATAGAGTGTAGGGTATAGAGTGTATGGTATAGAGTGTAGGGTATAGAGTGTAGAGTGTAGGATATAGAGCTTAGGGTGTAGAGTGTAGGGTATAGAGTGTAGAGTTTAGGGTATAGAGTGTGGGGCATAGAGTGTATGGTATACAGTGTAGAGTGTAGGGTATAGAGTGTATAGTGTAGGGTATAGAGTGTAGGGTATAGAGTGTAGGGTATAGAGTGTATGGTATAGATTGTAGGGTATAAAGTGTAGAGTGTAGGGTATAGAGTGTAGGGTATAGAGTGTATGGTATAGAGTGTAGAGTGTAGGGTATAGAGTGTAGGGTATAGAGTGTGGGGTATAGAGTGTAGGGTATAGATTGTAGGGTATAGGGTATAGAGTGTATGGTGTAGAGTGTAAGGTATAGAGTGTATAGTGTAGGGTATAGAGTGTAAGGTATAGAGTGTAGGTTATAGAGTGTAGGGTATAGAGTGTAGAGTGTAGGGTATAGAGTGTATGGTATAGAGTGTAGGGTGTAGAGTGTATGGTATAGAGTGTAGGGTATAGAGGGTAGTGTATAGAGTGTAGTGTATAGAGTGTAGGGTATAGAGTGTAGGGTATAGAGTGTAGATTGTAGGGTATAGAGTGTTTGCTGTAGAGTGTATGGTGTAGAGTGTATGGTATAGAGTGTAGGGTATAGAGTGTAGAGTGTACGGTATAGAGTGTAGGGTATAGAGTGTAGGGTATAGAGTGTATGTTATAGGGTATAGAGTGTAGAGTGTAGGGTATAGAGTTTAGAGTGTAGGGTATAGAGTGTAGGGTATAGAGTGTAAGGTATAGAGTGTAGGGTGTAGAGTGTAGGGTATAGAGTGTAGGGTATAGAGTGTATGGTATAGAGTGTAGGGTATAGAGTGTATGGTATAGAGTGTAGGGTATAGAGTGTAGAGTGTAGGGTATAGAGCTTAGGGTGTAGAGTGTAGGGTATAGAGTGTAGAGTTTAGGGTATAGAGTGTGGGGCATAGAGTGTATGGTATACAGTGTAGAGTGTAGGGTATAGAGTGTATAGTGTAGGGTATAGAGTGTAGGGTATAGAGTGTAGGGTATAGAGTGTATGGTATAGAGTGTAGGGTATAAAGTGTAGAGTGTAGGGTATAGAGTGTAGGGTATAGAGTGTATGGTATAGAGTGTAGAGTGTAGGGTATAGAGTGTAGGGTATAGAGTGTAGAGTGTAGGGTATAGAGTGTAGGGTATAGAGTGTAGAGTGTAGGGTATAGAGTGTAGGGTATAGAGTGTAGGGTGTAGGATATAGAGTGTAGGCTATAGAGTGTAGGCTATAGAGTGTAGGCTATAGAGTGTAGAGTATAGAGTGTAGGGTATAGAGTGTAGGGTATAGAATGTAGAGTGTAAAGTGTAGGGTATAGAGTGTAGTGTATAGAGTGTATGTTATAGAGTGTAGGGTATAGAGTGTAGAGTGTAGGGTATAGAGTGTAGGGTATAGAGTGTAGAGTGTAGGGTATAGAGTGTAGGGTATAGAGTGTAAGGTGTAGAGTGTAGGGATTAGAGTGTAGGGTATAGAGTGTAGAGTGTACGGTATAGAGTGTAGGGTATAGAGTGTAGGGTATAGAGTGTATGTTATAGGGTATAGAGTGTAGAGTGTAGGGTATAGAGTTTAGAGTGTAGGGTATAGAGTGTAGGGTATAGAGTGTAAGGTATAGAGTGTAGGGTGTAGAGTGTAGGGTATAGAGTGTAGGGTATAGAGTGTATGGTATAGAGTGTAGGGTATAGAGTGTATGGTATAGAGTGTAGGGTATAGAGTGTAGAGTGTAGGATATAGAGCTTAGGGTGTAGAGTGTAGGGTATAGAGTGTAGAGTTTAGGGTATAGAGTGTGGGGCATAGAGTGTATGGTATACAGTGTAGAGTGTAGGGTATAGAGTGTATAGTGTAGGGTATAGAGTGTAGGGTATAGAGTGTAGGGTATAGAGTGTATGGTATAGATTGTAGGGTATAAAGTGTAGAGTGTAGGGTATAGAGTGTAGGGTATAGAGTGTATGGTATAGAGTGTAGAGTGTAGGGTATAGAGTGTAGGGTATAGAGTGTAGAGTGTAGGGATTAGAGTGTAGGGTATAGAGTGTAGGGTATAGAGTGTAGGGTGTAGGGTATAGAGTGTAGGGTATAGAGTGTAGAGTGTAGGGTATAGAGTGTAGGGTATAGAGTGTAGGATATAGAGTGTAGGCTATAGAGTGTAGGCTATAGAGTGTAGGCTATAGAGTGTAGAGTATAGAGTGTAGGGTATAGAGTGTAGGGTATAGAATGTAGAGTGTAAAGTGTAGGGTATAGAGTGTAGTGTATAGAGTGTATGTTATAGAGTGTAGGGTATAGAGTGTAAAGTGTAAGGTATAGAGTGTAGTGTATAGAGTGTATGTTATAGAGTGTAGGGTGTAGAGTGTAGAGTGTAGGGTATAGAGTGTAGGGTATAGAGTGTAGGGTATAGAGTGTAGGGTATAGAGTGTAGGGTATAGAGTGTAGGATATACAGTGTATGGTATAGAGTGTAGGGTATAGAGTGTAGAGTGTAGGGTATAGAGTGTAGGGTATAGAGTGTGGGGTATAGAGTGTAGGGTATAGATTGTAGGGTATAGGGTATAGAGTGTATGGTGTAGAGTGTAAGGTATAGAGTGTATAGTGTAGGGTATAGAGTGTAGGGTATAGAGTGTAGGTTATAGAGTGTAGGGTATAGAGTGTAGAGTGTAGGGTATAGAGTGTAGGGTATAGAGTGTAGTGTATAGAGTGTAGTGTATAGAGTGTAGGGTATAGAGTGTAGGGTGTAGAGTGTATGGTATAGAGTGTAGGGTATAGAGTGTAGTGTATAGAGTGTAGTGTATAGAGTGTAGGGTATAGAGTGTAGGGTATAGAGTGTAGAGTGTAGGGTATAGAGTGTATGCTGTAGAGTGTATGGTGTAGAGTGTATGGTATAGAGTGTAGGGTATAGAGTGAAGAGTGTACGGTATAGAGTGTAGGGTATAGAGTGTAGGGTATAGAGTGTATGTTATAGGGTATAGAGTGTAGAGTGTAGGGTATAGAGTTTAGAGTGTAGGGTATGGAGTGTAGGGTATAGAGTGTAAGGTATAGAGTGTAGGGTGTAAAGTGTAGGGTATAGAGTGTATGGTATAGAGTGTAGGGTATAGCGTGTATGGTATAGTGTGTAGGGTATAGAGTGTAGAGTGTAGGGTATAGAGTGTAGGGTATAGAGTGTAGAGTGTAGGGTATAGAGTGCAGGGTGTAGAGTGTAGGGTGTAGAGTGTAGGGATTAGAGTGTAGGGTATAGAGTGTAGAGTGTAGGGTATAGAGTGTAGGGTATAGAGTGTAGAGTGTAGGGATTAGATTGTAGGGTATAGAGTGTAGGGTATAGAGTGTATGGTATAGA
Organism: Ranitomeya imitator; assembly: GCF_032444005.1. Taxonomy (NCBI): domain Eukaryota; kingdom Metazoa; phylum Chordata; class Amphibia; order Anura; family Dendrobatidae; genus Ranitomeya; species Ranitomeya imitator. The sequence continues at coordinate 19,343 of NW_027193809.1, forward strand.
GTGTAGGGTATACAGTGTAGAGTGTATGGTATAGAGTGTAGGGTATAAAGTGTAGAGTGTAGGGTATAGAGTGTATGGTATAGAGTGTAGGGTGTAGAGTGTATGGTATAGAGTGTAGAGTGTAGGGTATAGAGTGTAGGGTATAGAGTGTAGAGTGTAGAGTATAGAGTGTAGGGTACAGAGTGCAGAGTGTAGGGTATAGAGTGTAGGGTATATAGTGTAGAGTGTAGGGTATAGAGTGTAAAGTGTAGGGTATAGAGTGTAGGGTATAGAGTGTAGGGTATAGAGTGTAGAGTGTAGGGTATAGAGTGTAGGGTATAGAGTGTAGGGTATAGAGTGTAGGGTATAGAGTGTAGAGTGTAGGGTATAGAGTGTAGGGTATAGAGTGTAGGGTATAGAGTGTAGCGTATAGAGTGTAGAGTGTAGGGTATAGAGTGTAGGGTATAGAGTGTAGGGTATAGAGTTTAGAGTGTAGGGTATAGAGTGTAGGGTATAAAGTGTAAGGTATAGAGTGTAGAGTGTAGGGTATAGAGTGTAGGGTATAGAGTGTAGGGTATAGAGTGTAGGGTATAGAGTGTAGGGTAAAGAGTGTAGAGTGTAGGGTACAGAGTGCAGGGTGTAGAGGGTAGGGTATAGAGTGTAGAGTGTAGGGTGTAGAGTGTAGGGTATAGAGTGTAGGGTGTAGAGTGTAGGGTGTAGGGTATAGAGTGTAGGGTATAGAGTGCAGGGTATAGAGTGTAGGGTGTAGAGTGTAGGGTGTAGAGTGTAGGGTATAGTGTGTAGGGTATAGAGTGTAGGGTATAGAGTGTAGGGTGTGGGGTTAGAGTGTAGAGTGTATGGTATAGAGTGTAGGGTATAGAGTGTAGGGTATAGAGTGTAGGGTATAGAGTGTATGTTATAGAGTGTAGGGTATAGAGTGTAGAGTGTAGGGTATAGAGTTTAGAGTGTAGGGTATAGAGTGTAGGGTATAGAGTGTAGGGTATAGAGTGTAGGGTATAGAGTGTAGGGTATAGGGTGTAGGGTATAGAGTGTAGGGTATAGAGTGTATGGTAAAGAGTGTAGAGTGTAGGGTATAGAGTGTAGGGTACAGAGTGTAGGGTGTAGAGTGTAGGGTGCAGAGTGTAGGGTGTAGAGTGTAGCGTATAGAGTGTAGGGTATAGAGTGTAGGGTATAGAGTGTAGGGTATAGAGTGTAGGGTGTAGAGTGTAGGGTGTAGAGTGTAGGGTATAGAGTGTAGGGAGTAGAGTGTAGGGTATAGAGTGTAGAGTGTAGGGTATAGAGTGTAGAGTGTAGGGAGTAGAGTGTAGAGTGTAGGGTATAGAGTGTAGAGTGTAGGGTGTAGGGTATAGAGTGTAGGGTATAGAGTGTAGGGTGTAGAGTGTAGGGTATAGAGTGTAGAGTGTAGGGTATAGAGTGTAGGGTATAGAGTGTAGGGTATAGAGTGTAGGGTGTAGAGTGTAGGGTATAGAGTGCAGGTTGTAGAGTGTAGGGTATAGAGTGTAGGGTGCAGAGTGTAGGGTATAGACTGTATAGTGTAGGGTATAGAGTGTAGGGTATAGAGTGTATCGTGTAGGGTATAGAGTGTATGCTATAGAGTGTATGGTGTAGAGTGTATGGTGTAGAGTGTATGGTGTAGAGTGTAGGGTATAGAGTGTAGGGTATAGAGTGTATGGTATAGAGTGTAGAGTGTAGGGTATAGAGTGTAGGGTATAGAGTGTAGAGTGTAAGGATTAGAGTGTAGGGTATAGAGTGTAGAGTGTAGGGTATAGAGTGTAGGGTATAGAGTGTAGAGTGTAGGGTATAGAGTGTAGGGTATAGAGTGTAGGGTGTAGGATATAGAGTGTAGGCTATAGAGTGTAGGCTATAGAGTGTAGGCTATAGAGTGTAGAGTATAGAGTGTAGGGTATAGAGTGTAGGGTATAGAATGTAGAGTGTAAAGTGTAGGGTATAGAGTGTAGTGTATAGAGTGTATGTTATAGAGTGTAGGGTATAGAGTGTAGAGTGTAAGGTATAGAGTGTAGTGTATAGAGTGTATGTTATAGAGTGTAGGGTGTAGAGTGTAGAGTGTAGGGTATAGAGTGTAGGGTAAAGAGTGTAGGGTATAGAGTGTAGGGTATAGAGTGTAGGGTATACAGTGTATGGTATAGAGTGTAGGGTATAGAGTGTAGAGTGTAGGGTATAGAGTGTAGGGTGTAGAGTGTGGGGTATAGAGTGTAGGGTATAGATTGTAGGGTATAGGGTATAGAGTGTATGGTGTAGAGTGTAAGGTATAGAGTGTAGAGTGTAAGGTATAGAGTGTAGTGTATAGAGTGTATGTTATAGAGTGTAGGGTGTAGAGTGTAGAGTGTAGGGTATAGAGTGTAGGGTAAAGAGTGTAGGGTATAGAGTGTAGGGTATAGAGTGTAGGGTATACAGTGTATGGTATAGAGTGTAGGGTATAGAGTGTAGAGTGTAGGGTATAGAGTGTAGGGTGTAGAGTGTGGGGTATAGAGTTTAGGGTATAGATTGTAGGGTATAGGGTATAGAGTGTATGGTGTAGAGTGTAAGGTATAGAGTGTATAGTGTAGGGTATAGAGTGTAGGGTATAGAGTGTAGGTTATAGAGTGTAGGGTATAGAGTGTAGAGTGTAGGGTATAGAGTGTATGGTATAGAGTGTAGGGTGTAGAGTGTATGGTATAGAGTGTAGGGTATAGAGTGTAGTGTATAGAGTGTAGTGTATAGAGTGTAGGGTATAGAGTGTAGGGTATAGAGTGTAGAGTGTAGGGTATAGAGTGTATGCTGTAGAGTGTATGGTGTAGAGTGTATGGTATAGAGTGTAGGGTATAGAGTGTAGAGTGTACGGTATAGAGTGTAGGGTATAGAGTGTAGGGTATAGAGTGTATGTTATAGGGTATAGAGTGTAGAGTGTAGGGTATAGAGTTTAGAGTGTAGGGTATAGAGTGTAGGGTATAGAGTGTAAGGTATAGAGTGTAGGGTATAGCGTGTATGGTATAGAGTGTAGGGTATAGAGTGTAGAGTGTAGGGTATAGAGTGTAGGGTATAGAGTGTAGAGTGTAGGGTATAGAGTGTAGGGTATAGAGTGTAGGGTGTAGAGTGTAGGGTGTAGAGTGTAGGGATTAGAGTGTAGGGTATAGAGTGTAGAGTGTAGTGTTTAGAGTGTAGGGTGTAGAGTGTAGAGTGTAGGGATTAGATTGTAGGGTATAGAGTGTAGGGTATAGAGTGTGTGGTATAGAGTGTAGGGTATACAGTGTAGAGTGTATGGTATAGAGTGTAGGGTATAAAGTGTAGAGTGTAGGGTATAGAGTGTATGGTATAGAGTGTAGGGTGTAGAGTGTATGGTATAGAGTGTAGAGTGTAGGGTATAGAGTGTAGGGTATAGAGTGTAGGGTATAGAGTGTAGAGTGTAGGGTATAGAGTGTAGGGTACAGAGTGCAGAGTGTAGGGTATAGAGTGTAGGGTATAGAGTGTAGAGTGTAGGGTATAGAGTGTAAAGTGTAGGGTATAGAGTGTAGGGTATAGAGTGTAGGGTATAGAGTGTAGAGTGTAGGGTATAGAGTGTAGGGTATAGAGTGTAGGGTATAGAGTGTAGGGTATAGAGTGTAGAGTGTAGGGTATAGAGTGTAGGGTATAGAGTGTAGGGTATAGAGTGTAGGGTATAGAGTGTAGAGTGTAGGGTATAGAGTGTAGGGTATAGAGTGTAGGGTATAGAGTTTAGAGTGTAGGGTATAGAGTGTAGAGTGTAGGGTATAGAGTGTAGGGTATAGAGTGTAGGGTATAGAGTTTAGAGTGTAGGGTATAGAGTGTAGGGTATAGAGTGTAAGGTATAGAGTGTAGAGTGTAGGGTATAGAGTGTAGGGTATAGAGTGTAGGGTATAGAGTGTAGGGTATAGAGTGTAGGGTATAGAGTGTAGGGTAAAGAGTGTAGAGTGTAGGGTACAGAGTGCAGGGTGTAGAGGGTAGGGTATAGAGTGTAGAGTGTAGGGTGTAGAGTGTAGGGTATAGAGTGTAGGGTGTAGAGTGTAGGGTGTACGGTATAGAGTGTAGGGTATAGAGTGCAGGGTATAGAGTGTAGGGTGTAGAGTGTAGAGTGTAGGGTGTAGAGTGTAGGGTATAGAGTGTAGGGTATTGAGTGTAGGGAATAGAGTGTAGGGTGTAGGGATTAGAGTGTAGGGTGTAGAGTGTATGGTATAGAGTGTAGGGTATAGAGTGTATGTTATAGAGTGTAGGGTATAGAGTGTAGAGTGTAGGGTATAGAGTTTAGAGTGTAGGGTATAGAGTGTAGGGTATAGAGTGTAGGGTATAGAGTGTTGGGTATAGAGTGTAGGGTATAGGGTGTAGGGTATAGAGTGTAGGGTATAGAGTGTAGGGTAAAGAGTGTAGAGTGAAGGGTATAGAGTGTAGGGTACAGAGTGTAGGGTGTAGAGTGTAGGGTGTAGAGTGTAGCATATAGAGTGTAGGGTATAGAGTGTAGGGTATAGAGTGTAGGGTATAGAGTGTAGGGTATAGAGTGTAGGGTGTAGAGTGTAGGGTGTAGAATTTAGGGTATAGAGTGTAGGGTATAGAGTGTAGGGTAAAGAGTGTAGGGTATGGAGTGTAGGGTGTAGAGTGTAGGGTGTAGAGTGTAGGGTATAGAGTGTAGGGAGTAGAGTGTAGGGTATAGAGTGTAGAGTGTAGGGTATAGAGTGTAGAATGTAGGGAGTAGAGTGTAGAGTGTAGGGTATAGAGTGCAGAGTGTAGGGTGTAGGGTATAGAGTGTAGGGTATAGAGTGTAGGGTGTAGAGTGTAGTGTATAGAGTGTAGAGTGTAGGGTATAGAGTGTAGGGTGTAGGGTATAGAGTGTGGCGTATAGAGTATAGGGTGTACAGTGTAGGGTATAGAGTGTAGGGTGTAGGGTATAGAGTGTAGAGTGTAGGGTATAGAGTGTAGGGTATAGAGTGTAGGGAATAGAGTGTAGGGTGTAAGGTGTAGAGTGTAGGGTATATATACTGTAGGGTATAGAGTGTAGGCTATAGAGTGTAGGGTATAGAGTGTAGAGTGTAGGGTATAGAGTGTAGGGTATAGAGTGTAGGGTATAGAGTGTAGGGTATAGAGTGTAGGGTATAGGGTATAGAGTGTAAGGTGTAGAGTGTAGGGTGTAGAGTGTAGGGTATAGAGTGTAGGGTATAGAGTGTAGGGTATAGAGTGTAGGGTGTAGGGTATAGAGTGTAGGGTATAGAGTGTAGGGTATAGAGTGTAGGGTATAGAGTGTAGGGTATAGAGTGTATGGTATAGAGTGTAGGGTATAGAGTGTAGGGTGTAGAGTGTAGGGTATAGAGTGTAGGGTATAGAGTGTAGGGTACAGAGTGCAGAGTGTAGGGTATAGAGTGTAAAGTGTAGGGTATAGAGTGTAGGGTATAGAGTGTAGGGTATAGAGTGTAGAGTGTAGGGTATAGAGTGTAGAGTTTAGGGTATAGAGTGTGGGGCATAGAGTGTATGGTATACAGTGTAGAGTGTAGGGTATAGAGTGTATAGTGTAGGGTATAGAGTGTAGGGTATAGAGTGTAGGGTATAGAGTGTATGGTATAGAGTGTAGGGTATAAAGTGTAGAGTGTAGGGTATAGAGTGTAGGGTATAGAGTGTATGGTATAGAGTGTAGAGTGTAGGGTATAGAGTGTAGGGTATAGAGTGTAGAGTGTAGGGATTAGAGTGTAGGGTATAGAGTGTAGGGTATAGAGTGTAGAGTGTAGGGTATAGAGTGTAGGGTATAGAGTGTAGAGTGTAGGGTATAGAGTGTAGGGTATAGAGTGTAGGCTGTAGGATATAGAGTGTAGGCTATAGAGTGTAGGCTATAGAGTGTAGAGTATAGAGTGTAGGGTATAGAGTGTAGGGTATAGAATGTAGAGTGTAAAGTGTAGGGTATAGAGTGTAGTGTATAGAGTGTATGTTATAGAGTGTAGGGTATAGAGTGTAGAGTGTAAGGTATAGAGTGTAGTGTATAGAGTGTATGTTATAGAGTGTAGGGTGTAGAGTGTAGGGTATAGAGTGTAGGGTATAGAGTGTAGGGTATAGAGTGTAGGGTATAGAGTGTAGGGTATACAGTGTATGGTATAGAGTGTAGGGTATAGAGTGTAGAGTGTAGGGTATAGAGTGTAGGGTATAGAGTGTGGGGTATAGAGTGTAGGGTTTAGATTGTAGGGTATAGGGTATAGAGTGTATGGTGTAGAGTGTAAGGTATAGAGTGTATAGTGTAGGGTATAGAGTGTAGGGTATAGAGTGTAGGTTATAGAGTGTAGGGTATAGAGTGTAGAGTGTAGGGTGTAGAGTGTATGGTATAGAGTGTAGGGTATAGAGTGTAGTGTATAGAGTGTAGTGTATAGAGTGTAGGGTATAGAGTGTAGGGTATAGAGTGTAGAGTGTAGGGTATAGAGTGTATGCTGTAGAGTGTATGGTGTAGAGTGTATGGTATAGAGTGTACGGTATAGAGTGTAGGGTATAGAGTGTAGGGTATAGAGTGTAGGGTATAGAGTGTATGTTATAGGGTATAGAGTGTAGAGTGTAGGGTATAGAGTTTAGAGTGTAGGGTATAGAGTGTAGGGTATAGAGTGTATGGTATAGAGTGTAGGGTATAGAGTGTATGGTATAGAGTGTAGAGTATAGAGTGTTGAGTGTAGGGTATAGAGTGTAGGGTATAGAGTGTAGAGTGTAGGGTATAGAGTGTAGGGTATAGAGTGTAGGGTGTAGAGTGTAGGGTGTAGAGTGTAGGGATTAGAGTGTAGGGTATAGAGTGTAGAGTGTAGGGTATAGAGTGGAGGGTATAGAGTGTAGAGTGTAGGGATTAGATTGTAGGGTATAGAGTGTAGGGTATAGAGTGTATGGTATAGAGTGTAGGGTATACAGTGTAGAGTGTATGGTATAGAGTGTAGGGTATAAAGTGTAGAGTGTAGGGTGTAGAGTGTATGGTATAGAGTGTAGAGTGTAGGGTATAGAGTGTAGGGTATAGAATGTAGGGTATAGAGTGTAGAGTGTAGGGCTTAGAGTGTAGGGTACAGAGTGCAGAGTGTAGGGTATAGAGTGTAGAGTATATAGTGTAGAGTGTAGGGTATAGAGTGTAAAGTGTAGGGTATAGAGTGTAGGGTATAGAGTGTAGAGTGTAGGGTATAGAGTGTAGGGTATAGAGTGTAGGGTATAGAGTGTAGGGTATAGAGTGTAGAGTGTAGGGTATAGAGTGTAGGGTATAGAGTGTAGGGTATAGAGTGTAGGGTATAGAGTGTAGAGTGTAGGGTATAGAGTGTAGGGTATAGAGTGTAGGTTATAAAGTGTAGGGTAAAGAGTGTAGAGTGTAGGGTACATAGTGCAGGGTGTAGAGGGTAGGGTATAGAGTGTAGAGTGTAGGGTGTAGAGTGTAGGGTATAGAGTGTAGGGTGTAGAGTGTAGGGTGTAGGGTATAGAGTGTAGGGTATAGAGTGTAGGGTATAGAGTGTAGGGTGTAGAGTGTAGAGTGTAGGGTGTAGAGTGTAGGGTATAGAGTGTAGGGTATAGAGTGTAGGGTATAGAGTGTAGGGTGTAGGGATTAGAGTGTAGGGTGTAGAGTGTATGGTATAGAGTGTAGGGTATAGAGTGTAGGGTATAGAGTGTAGGGTATAGAGTGTATGTTATAGAGTGTAGGGTATAGAGTGTAGAGTGTAGGGTATAGAGTGTAGGGTATAGAGTGTAGGGTATAGAGTGTAGGGTATAGGGTGTAGGGTATAGAGTGTAGGGTATAGAGTGTAGGGTAAAGAGTGTAGAGTGTAGGGTATAGAGTGTAGGGTACAGAGTGTAGGGTGTAGAGTGTAGGGTGTAGAGTGTAGCGTATAGAGTGTAGGGTATAGAGTGTAGGGTATAGAGTGTAGGGTGTAGAGTGTAGGGTGTAGAGTGTAGGGTATAGAGTGTAGGGTAAAGAGTGTAGGGTATAGAGTGTAGGGTGTAGAGTGTAGGGTGTAGAGTGTAGGGTATAGAGTGTAGGGAGTAGAGTGTAGGGTATAGAGTGTAGAGTGTAGGGTATAGAGTGTAGAGTGTAGGGAGTAGAGTGTAGAGTGTAGGGTATAGAGTGTAGAGTGTAGGGTGTAGGGTATAGAGTGTAGGGTGTAGAGTGTAGGGTATAGAGTGTAGAGTGTAGGGTATAGAGTGTAGGGTGTAGGGTATAGAGTGTGGCGTATAGAGTATAGGGTGTAGCGTGTAGGGTATAGAGTGTAGGGTGTAGGGTATAGAGTGTAGAGTGTAGGGTATAGAGTGTAGGGTATAGAGTGTAGGGTATAGAGTGTAGGGTATAGAGTGTAGGGAATAGAGTGTAGGGTGTAAGGTGTAGAGTGTAGGGTATAGAGTGTAGGGTATATACTGTAGGGTATGGAGTGTAGGCTATAGAGTGTAGGGTATAGAGTGTAGAGTGTAGGGTATAGAGTGAAGGGTATAGAGTGTAGGGTATAGGGTATAGAGTGTAAGGTGTAGAGTGTAGGGTGTAGAGTGTAGGGTATAGAGTGTAGGGTATAGAGTGTAGGGTGTAGGGTATAGAGTGTAGGGTATAGAGTGCAGGGTGTAGAGTGTAGGGTATAGAGTGTAGAGTGTAGGGTGTAGAGTGTTAGGTGTAGAGTGTAGGGTATAGAGTGTAGAGTGTAGGGTGTAGGGTATAGAGTGGAGGGTATAGAGTGTAGGGTATAGAGTGTAGGGTGTAGGGATTAGAGTGTAGGGATTAGAGTGTAGGGATTAGAGTGTAGGGTGTAGAGTGTAGGGTGTAGGATATAGAGTGTAGGCTATAGAGTGTAGGCTATAGAGTGTAGGCTATAGAGTGTAGAGTATAGAGTGTAGGGTATAGAGTGTAGGGTATAGAATGTAGAGTGTAAAGTGTAGGGTATAGAGTGTAGTGTATAGAGTGTATGTTATAGAGTGTAGGGTATAGAGTGTAGAGTGTAAGGTATAGAGTGTAGTGTATAGAGTGTATGTTATAGAGTGTAGGGTGTAGGGTGTAGAGTGTAGAGTGTAGGGTATAGAGTGTAGGGTATAGAGTGTAGGGTATAGAGTGTAGGGTATAGAGTGTAGGGTATACAGTGTATGGTATAGAGTGTAGGGTATAGAGTGTAGAGTGTAGGGTATAGAGTGTAGGGTATAGAGTGTGGGGTATAGAGTGTAGGGTATAGATTGTAGGGTATAGGGTATAGAGTGTATGGTGTAGAGTGTAAGGTATAGAGTGTATAGTGTAGGGTATAGAGTGTAGGGTATAGAGTGTAGGTTATAGAGTGTAGGGTATAGAGTGTAGAGTGTAGGGTATAGAGTGTAGAGTGTAGGGTGTAGAGTGTAGGGTATAGAGTGTAGGGTGTAGAGTGTAGGGTGTAGGGTATAGAGTGTAGGGTATAGAGTGTAGGGTATAGAGTGTAGGGTGTAGAGTGTAGAGTGTAGGGTGTAGAGTGTAGGGTATAGAGTGTAGGGTATAGAGTGTAGGGTATAGAGTGTAGGGTGTAGGGATTAGAGTGTAGGGTGTAGAGTGTATGGTATAGAGTGTAGGGTATAGAGTGTAGGGTATAGAGTGTAGGGTATAGAGTGTATGTTATAGAGTGTAGGGTATAGAGTGTAGAGTGTAGGGTATAGAGTGTAGGGTATAGAGTGTAGGGTATAGAGTGTAGGGTATAGGGTGTAGGGTATAGAGTGTAGGGTATAGAGTGTAGGGTAAAGAGTGTAGAGTGTAGGGTATAGAGTGTAGGGTACAGAGTGTAGGGTGTAGAGTGTAGGGTGTAGAGTGTAGCGTATAGAGTGTAGGGTATAGAGTGTAGGGTATAGAGTGTAGGGTATAGAGTGTAGGGTATAGAGTGTAGGGTGTAGAGTGTAGGGTGTAGAGTGTAGGGTATAGAGTGTAGGGTAAAGAGTGTAGGGTATAGAGTGTAGGGTATAGAGTGTAGGGTGTAGAGTGTAGGGTGTAGAGTGTAGGGTATAGAGTGTAGGGAGTAGAGTGTAGGGTATAGAGTGTAGAGTGTAGGGTATAGAGTGTAGAGTGTAGGGAGTAGAGTGTAGAGTGTAGGGTATAGAGTGTAGAGTGTAGGGTGTAGGGTATAGAGTGTAGGGTGTAGAGTGTAGGGTATAGAGTGTAGAGTGTAGGGTATAGAGTGTAGGGTGTAGGGTATAGAGTGTGGCGTATAGAGTATAGGGTGTAGCGTGTAGGGTATAGAGTGTAGGGTGTAGGGTATAGAGTGTAGAGTGTAGGGTATAGAGTGTAGGGTATAGAGTGTAGGGTATAGAGTGTAGGGTATAGAGTGTAGGGAATAGAGTGTAGGGTGTAAGGTGTAGAGTGTAGGGTATAGAGTGTAGGGTATATACTGTAGGGTATGGAGTGTAGGCTATAGAGTGTAGGGTATAGAGTGTAGAGTGTAGGGTATAGAGTGAAGGGTATAGAGTGTAGGGTATAGGGTATAGAGTGTAAGGTGTAGAGTGTAGGGTGTAGAGTGTAGGGTATAGAGTGTAGGGTATAGAGTGTAGGGTGTAGGGTATAGAGTGTAGGGTATAGAGTGCAGGGTGTAGAGTGTAGGGTATAGAGTGTAGAGTGTAGGGTGTAGAGTGTTAGGTGTAGAGTGTAGGGTATAGAGTGTAGAGTGTAGGGTGTAGGGTATAGAGTGGAGGGTATAGAGTGTAGGGTATAGAGTGTAGGGTGTAGGGATTAGAGTGTAGGGATTAGAGTGTAGGGATTAGAGTGTAGGGTGTAGAGTGTAGGGTGTAGGATATAGAGTGTAGGCTATAGAGTGTAGGCTATAGAGTGTAGGCTATAGAGTGTAGAGTATAGAGTGTAGGGTATAGAGTGTAGGGTATAGAATGTAGAGTGTAAAGTGTAGGGTATAGAGTGTAGTGTATAGAGTGTATGTTATAGAGTGTAGGGTATAGAGTGTAGAGTGTAAGGTATAGAGTGTAGTGTATAGAGTGTATGTTATAGAGTGTAGGGTGTAGGGTGTAGAGTGTAGAGTGTAGGGTATAGAGTGTAGGGTATAGAGTGTAGGGTATAGAGTGTAGGGTATAGAGTGTAGGGTATACAGTGTATGGTATAGAGTGTAGGGTATAGAGTGTAGAGTGTAGGGTATAGAGTGTAGGGTATAGAGTGTGGGGTATAGAGTGTAGGGTATAGATTGTAGGGTATAGGGTATAGAGTGTATGGTGTAGAGTGTAAGGTATAGAGTGTATAGTGTAGGGTATAGAGTGTAGGGTATAGAGTGTAGGTTATAGAGTGTAGGGTATAGAGTGTAGAGTGTAGGGTATAGAGTGTATGGTATAAAGTGTAGGGTATAGAGTGTAGAGTGTAGGGTGTAGAGTGTTAGGTGTAGAGTGTAGGGTATAGAGTGTAGAGTGTAGGGTGTAGGGTATAGAGTGGAGGGTATAGAGTGTAGGGTATAGAGTGTAGAGTGTAGGGATTAGAGTGTAGGGTATAGAGTGTAGGGTATAGAATGTAGGGTATAGAGTGTAGGGTAAAGAGTGTAGAGTGTAGGGTACAGAGTGCAGGGTGTAGAGTGTAGGGTGTAGAGTGTAGAGTGTAGGGTGTAGAGTGTTAGGTGTAGAGTGTAGGGTATAGAGTGTAGAGTGTAGGGTGTAGGGTATAGAGTGGAGGGTATAGAGTGTAGGGTATAGAGTGTAGGGTGTAGGGATTAGAGTGTAGGGATTAGAGTGTAGGGATTAGAGTGTAGGGTGTAGAGTGTAGGGTGTAGGATATAGAGTGTAGGCTATAGAGTGTAGGCTATAGAGTGTAGGCTATAGAGTGTAGAGTATAGAGTGTAGGGTATAGAGTGTAGGGTATAGAATGTAGAGTGTAAAGTGTAGGGTATAGAGTGTAGTGTATAGAGTGTATGTTATAGAGTGTAGGGTATAGAGTGTAGAGTGTAAGGTATAGAGTGTAGTGTATAGAGTGTATGTTATAGAGTGTAGGGTGTAGGGTGTAGAGTGTAGAGTGTAGGGTATAGAGTGTAGGGTATAGAGTGTAGGGTATAGAGTGTAGGGTATAGAGTGTAGGGTATACAGTGTATGGTATAGAGTGTAGGGTATAGAGTGTAGAGTGTAGGGTATAGAGTGTAGGGTATAGAGTGTGGGGTATAGAGTGTAGGGTATAGATTGTAGGGTATAGGGTATAGAGTGTATGGTGTAGAGTGTAAGGTATAGAGTGTATAGTGTAGGGTATAGAGTGTAGGGTATAGAGTGTAGGTTATAGAGTGTAGGGTATAGAGTGTAGAGTGTAGGGTATAGAGTGTATGGTATAAAGTGTAGGGTGTAGAGTGTAGGGTATAGAATGTAGGGTATAGAGTGTAGGGTATAGAGTGTAGGGAATAGAGTGTAGAGTGTAAGGTATAGAGTGTAGAGTGTAAGGTATAGAGTGTAGAGCGTAGGGTATAGACTGTAGGGTGTAGAGTGTAGGGAGTAGAGTGTAGGGTATAGAGTGTAGAGTGTAGGGTATAGAGTGCAGGGTATAGAGTGTAGAGTATAGAGTGTAGAGTGTAGGCTATAGAGTGTAGGGTATAGAGTGTAGAGTGTAGGGTATAGAGTGTAGGGTATAGAGTGTAGGGTATAGAGTGTAGGGTGTAGAGTGTAGGGTATAGAGTGCAGGTTGTAGAGTGTAGGGTATAGAGTGTAGGGTGTAGAGTGTAGGGTATAGAGTGTATAGTGTAGGGTATAGAGTGTAGGGTATAGAGTGTAGGGTATAGAGTGTATCGTGTAGGGTATAGAGTGTATGCTCTAGAGTGTATGGTGTAGAGTGTATGGTGTAGAGTGTATGGTGTAGAGTGTAGGGTATAGAGTGTAGGGTATAGAGTGTAGGGTATAGAGTGTAGGGTATAGAGTGTATGTTATAGAGTGTAGGGTATAGAGTGTAGAGTGTAGGGTATAGAGTTTAGAGTTTAGTGTATAGAGTGTAGGGTATAGAGTGTAGGGTATAGAGTGAAGGGTATAGAGTGTAGGGTAAAGAGTGTAGAGTGTAGGGTACAGAGTGCAGGGTGTAGAGTGTAGGGTATAGAGTGTAGGGTGTAGAGTGTAGGGTGTAGGGTATAAAGTGTAGGGTATAGAGTGTAGGGTATAGAGTGTAGGGTATAGAGTGTAGGGTGTAGGGATTAGAGTGTAGGGATTAGAGTGTAGGGTGTAGAGTGTAGGGTGTAGAGTGTAGGGTATAGAGTGTAGGGTATAGAGTGTAGGGTATAGAGTGTAGAGTGTAGGGATTAGAGTGTAGGGTATAGAGTGTAGGGTATAGAATGTAGGGTATAGAGTGTAGGGTAAAGAGTGTAGAGTGTAGGGTACAGAGTGCAGGGTGTAGAGTGTAGGGTATAGAGTGTAGAGTGTAGGGTGTAGAGTGTTAGGTGTAGAGTGTAGGGTATAGAGTGTAGAGTGTAGGGTGTAGGGTATAGAGTGGAGGGTATAGAGTGTAGGGTATAGAGTGTAGGGTGTAGGGATTAGAGTGTAGGGATTAGAGTGTAGGGATTAGAGTGTAGGGTGTAGAGTGTAGGGTGTAGGATATAGAGTGTAGGCTATAGAGTGTAGGCTATAGAGTGTAGGCTATAGAGTGTAGAGTATAGAGTGTAGGGTATAGAGTGTAGGGTATAGAATGTAGAGTGTAAAGTGTAGGGTATAGAGTGTAGTGTATAGAGTGTATGTTATAGAGTGTAGGGTATAGAGTGTAGAGTGTAAGGTATAGAGTGTAGTGTATAGAGTGTATGTTATAGAGTGTAGGGTGTAGGGTGTAGAGTGTAGAGTGTAGGGTATAGAGTGTAGGGTATAGAGTGTAGGGTATAGAGTGTAGGGTATAGAGTGTAGGGTATACAGTGTATGGTATAGAGTGTAGGGTATAGAGTGTAGAGTGTAGGGTATAGAGTGTAGGGTATAGAGTGTGGGGTATAGAGTGTAGGGTATAGATTGTAGGGTATAGGGTATAGAGTGTATGGTGTAGAGTGTAAGGTATAGAGTGTATAGTGTAGGGTATAGAGTGTAGGGTATAGAGTGTAGGTTATAGAGTGTAGGGTATAGAGTGTAGAGTGTAGGGTATAGAGTGTATGGTATAAAGTGTAGGGTGTAGAGTGTATGGTATAGAGTGTAGGGTATAGAGTGTAGTGTATAGAGTGTAGTGTATAGAGTGTAGGGTATAGAGTGTAGGGTATAGCGTGTATGGTATAGAGTGTAGGGTATAGAGTGTAGAGTGTAGGGTATAGAGTGTAGGGTATAGAGTGTATGCTGTAGAGTGTATGGTGTAGAGTGTATGGTATAGAGTGTAGGGTATAGAATGTAGAGTATACGGTATAGAGTGTAGGGTATAGAGTGTAGGGTATAGAGTGTATGTTATAGGGTATAGAGTGTAGAGTGTAGGGTATAGAGTTTAGAGTGTAGGGTATAGAGTGTAGGGTATAGAGTGTAAGGTATAGAGTGTAGGGTGTAGAGTGTAGGGTATACAGTGTAGGGTATAGAGTGTATGGTATAGAGTGTAGGGTATAGCGTGTATGGTATAGAGTGTAGGGTATAGAGTGTAGAGTGTAGGGTATAGAGTGTAGGGTATAGAGTGTAGAGTGTAGGGTATAGAGTGTATTGTATAGAGTGTAGGGTGTAGAGTGTAGGGTGTAGAGTGTAGGGATTAGAGTGTAGGGTATAGAGTGTAGAGTGTAGGGTTTAGAGTGTAGGGTGTAGAGTGTAGAGTGTAGGGATTAGATTGTAGGGTATAGAGTGTAGGGTATAGAGTGTATGGTATAGAGTGTAGGGTATACAGTGTAGAGTGTATGGTATAGAGTGTAGGGTATAAAGTGTAGAGTGTAGGGTATAGAGTGTATGGTATAGAGTGTAGGGTGTAGAGTGTATGGTATAGAGTGTAGAGTGTAGGGTATAGAGTGTAGGGTATAGAGTGTAGGGTATAGAGTGTAGAGTGTAGGGTATAGAGTGTAGGGTACAGAGTGCAGAGTGTAGGGTATAGAGTGTAGGGTATAGAGTGTAGAGTGTAGGGTATAGAGTGTAAAGTGTAGGGTATAGAGTGTAGGGTATAGAGTGTAGGGTATAGAGTGTAGAGTGTAGGGTATAGAGTGTAGGGTATAGAGTGTAGGGTATAGAGTGTAGGGTATAGAGTGTAGAGTGTAGGGTATAGAGTGTAGGGTATAGAGTGTAGGGTATAGAGTGTAGGGTATAGAGTGTAGGGTATAGAGTGTAGAGTGTAGGGTATAGAGTGTAGGGTATAGAGTGTAGGGTATAGAGTTTAGAGTGTAGGGTATAGAGTGTAGGGTATAGAGTGTAAGGTATAGAGTGTAGAGTGTAGGGTATAGAGTGTAGAGTATAGAGTGTAGGGTATAGAGTGTAGGGTATAGAGTGTAGGGTATAGAGTGTAGGGTATAGAGTGTAGGGTATAGAGTGTAGGGTAAAGAGTGTAGAGTGTAGGGTACAGAGTGCAGGGTGTAGAGGGTAGGGTATAGAGTGTAGAGTGTAGGGTGTAGAGTGTAGGGTATAGAGTGTAGGGTGTAGAGTGTAGGGTGTACGGTATAGAGTGTAGGGTATAGAGTGCAGGGTATAGAGTGTAGGGTGTAGAGTGTAGAGTGTAGGGTGTAGAGTGTAGGGTATAGAGTGTAGGGTATAGAGTGTAGGGAATAGAGTGTAGGGTGTAGGGATTAGAGTGTAGGGTGTAGAGTGTATGGTATAGAGTGTAGGGTATAGAGTGTATGTTATAGAGTGTAGGGTATAGAGTGTAGAGTGTAGGGTATAGAGTTTAGAGTGTAGGGTATAGAGTGTAGGGTATAGAGTGTAGGGTATAGAGTGTAGGGTATAGAGTGTAGGGTATAGGGTGTAGGGTATAGAGTGTAGGGTATAGAGTGTAGGGTAAAGAGTGTAGAGTGTAGGGTATAGAGTGTAGGGTACAGAGTGTAGGGTGTAGAGTGTAGGGTGTAGAGTGTAGCATATAGAGTGTAGGGTATAGAGTGTAGGGTATAGAGTGTAGGGTATAGAGTGTAGGGTGTAGAGTGTAGGGTGTAGAATTTAGGGTATAGAGTGTAGGGTATAGAGTGTAGGGTAAAGAGTGTAGGGTATGGAGTGTAGGGTGTAGAGTGTAGGGTGTAGAGTGTAGGGTATAGAGTGTAGGGAGTAGAGTGTAGGGTATAGAGTGTAGAGTGTAGGGTATAGAGTGTAGAATGTAGGGAGTAGAGTGTAGAGTGTAGGGTATAGAGTGCAGAGTGTAGGGTGTAGGGTATAGAGTGTAGGGTATAGAGTGTAGGGTGTAGAGTGTAGGGTATAGAGTGTAGAGTGTAGGGTATAGAGTGTAGGGTGTAGGGTATAGAGTGTGGCGTATAGAGTATAGGGTGTAGAGTGTAGGGTATAGAGTGTAGGGTGTAGGGTATAGAGTGTAGAGTGTAGGGTATAGAGTGTAGGGTATAGAGTGTAGGTAATAGAGTGTAGGGTGTAAGGTGTAGAGTGTAGGGTATAGAGTGTAGGGTATATATACTGTAGGGTATAGAGTGTAGGCTATAGAGTGTAGGGTATAGAGTGTAGAGTGTAGGGTATAGAGTGTAGGGTATAGAGTGTAGGGTATAGAGTGTAGGGTATAGAGTGTAGGGTATAGGGTATAGAGTGTAAGGTGTAGAGTGTAGGGTGTAGAGTTGAGGGTATAGAGTGTAGGGTATAGAGTGTAGGGTATAGAGTGTAGGGTGTAGGGTATAGAGTGTAGGGTATAGAGTGTAGGGTATAGAGTGTAGGGTATAGAGTGTATGGTATAGAGTGTAGGGTATAGAGTGTAGAGTGTAGGGTGTAGAGTGTAGGGTATATAGTGTAGGGTATAGAGTGTAGGGTACAGAGTGCAGAGTGTAGGGTATAGAGTGTAAAGTGTAGGGTATAGAGTGTAGGGTATAGAGTGTAGGGTATAGAGTGTAGAGTGTAGGGTATAGAGTGTAGAGTTTAGGGTATAGAGTGTGGGGCATAGAGTGTATGGTATACAGTGTAGAGTGTAGGGTATAGAGTGTATAGTGTAGGGTATAGAGTGTAGGGTATAGAGTGTAGGGTATAGAGTGTATGGTATAGAGTGTAGGGTATAAAGTGTAGAGTGTAGGGTATAGAGTGTAGGGTATAGAGTGTATGGTATAGAGTGTAGAGTGTAGGGTATAGAGTGTAGGGTATAGAGTGTAGAGTGTAGGGATTAGAGTGTAGGGTATAGAGTGTAGGGTATAGAGTGTAGAGTGTAGGGTATAGAGTGTAGGGTATAGAGTGTAGAGTGTAGGGTATAGAGTGTAGGGAATAGAGTGTAGGGTGTAGGATATAGAGTGTAGGCTATAGAGTGTAGAGTATAGAGTGTAGGGTATAGAGTGTAGGGTATAGAATGTAGAGTGTAAAGTGTAGGGTATAGAGTGTAGTGTATAGAGTGTATGTTATAGAGTGTAGGGTATAGAGTGTAGAGTGTAAGGTATAGAGTGTAGTGTATAGAGTGTATGTTATAGAGTGTAGGGTGTAGAGTGTAGGGTATAGAGTGTAGGGTATAGAGTGTAGGGTATAGAGTGTAGGGTATAGAGTGTAGGGTATACAGTGTATGGTATAGAGTGTAGGGTATAGAGTGTAGAGTGTAGGGTATAGAGTGTAGGGTATAGAGTGTGGGGTATAGAGTGTAGGGTTTAGATTGTAGGGTATAGGGTATAGAGTGTATGGTGTAGAGTGTAAGGTATAGAGTGTATAGTGTAGGGTATAGAGTGTAGGGTATAGAGTGTAGGTTATAGAGTGTAGGGTATAGAGTGTAGAGTGTAGGGTGTAGAGTGTATGGTATAGAGTGTAGGGTATAGAGTGTAGTGTATAGAGTGTAGTGTATAGAGTGTAGGGTATAGAGTGTAGGGTATAGAGTGTAGAGTGTAGGGTATAGAGTGTATGCTGTAGAGTGTATGGTGTAGAGTGTATGGTATAGAGTGTACGGTATAGAGTGTAGGGTATAGAGTGTAGGGTATAGAGTGTAGGGTATAGAGTGTATGTTATAGGGTATAGAGTGTAGAGTGTAGGGTATAGAGTTTAGAGTGTAGGGTATAGAGTGTAGGGTATAGAGTGTATGGTATAGAGTGTAGGGTATAGAGTGTATGGTATAGAGTGTAGAGTATAGAGTGTTGAGTGTAGGGTATAGAGTGTAGGGTATAGAGTGTAGAGTGTAGGGTATAGAGTGTAGGGTATAGAGTGTAGGGTGTAGAGTGTAGGGTGTAGAGTGTAGGGATTAGAGTGTAGGGTATAGAGTGTAGAGTGTAGGGTATAGAGTGGAGGGTATAGAGTGTAGAGTGTAGGGATTAGATTGTAGGGTATAGAGTGTAGGGTATAGAGTGTATGGTATAGAGTGTAGGGTATACAGTGTAGAGTGTATGGTATAGAGTGTAGGGTATAAAGTGTAGAGTGTAGGGTATAGAGTGTATGGTATAGAGTGTAGGGTGTAGAGTGTATGGTATAGAGTGTAGAGTGTAGGGTATAGAGTGTAGGGTATAGAGTGTAGGGTATAGAGTGTAGAGTGTAGGGCTTAGAGTGTAGGGTACAGAGTGCAGAGTGTAGGGTATAGAGTGTAGGGTATATAGTGTAGAGTGTAGGGTATAGAGTGTAAAGTGTAGGGTATAGAGTGTAGGGTATAGAGTGTAGAGTGTAGGGTATAGAGTGTAGGGTATAGAGTGTAGGGTATAGAGTGTAGGGTATAGAGTGTAGAGTGTAGGGTATAGAGTGTAGGGTATAGAGTGTAGGGTATAGAGTGTAGGGTATAGAGTGTAGAGTGTAGGGTATAGAGTGTAGGGTATAGAGTGTAGGGTATAGAGTGTAGGTTATAGAGTGTAGGGTAAAGAGTGTAGAGTGTAGGGTACATAGTGCAGGGTGTAGAGGGTAGGGTATAGAGTGTAGAGTGTAGGGTGTAGAGTGTAGGGTATAGAGTGTAGGGTGTAGAGTGTAGGGTGTAGGGTATAGAGTGTAGGGTATAGAGTGTAGGGTATAGAGTGTAGGGTGTAGAGTGTAGAGTGTAGGGTGTAGAGTGTAGGGTATAGAGTGTAGGGTATAGAGTGTAGGGTATAGAGTGTAGGGTGTAGGGATTAGAGTGTAGGGTGTAGAGTGTATGGTATAGAGTGTAGGGTATAGAGTGTAGGGTATAGAGTGTAGGGTATAGAGTGTATCTTATAGAGTGTAGGGTATAGAGTGTAGAGTGTAGGGTATAGAGTGTAGGGTATAGAGTGTAGGGTATAGAGTGTAGGGTATAGGGTGTAGGGTATAGAGTGTAGGGTATAGAGTGTAGGGTAAAGAATGTAGAGTGTAGGGTATAGAGTGTAGGGTACAGAGTGTAGGGTGTAGAGTGTAGGGTGTAGAGTGTAGCGTATAGAGTGTAGGGTATAGAGTGTAGGGTATAGAGTGTAGGGTATAGAGTGTAGGGTGTAGAGTGTAGGGTGTAGAGTGTAGGGTTTAGAGTGTAGGGTAAAGAGTGTAGGGTATAGAGTGTAGGGTATAGAGTGTAGGGTGTAGAGTGTAGGGTGTAGAGTGTAGGGTATAGAGTGTAGGGAGTAGAGTGTAGGGTATAGAGTGTAGAGTGTAGGGTATAGAGTGTAGAGTGTAGGGAGTAGAGTGTAGAGTGTAGGGTATAGAGTGTAGAGTGTAGGGTGTAGGGTATAGAGTGTAGGGTGTAGAGTGTAGGGTATAGAGTGTAGAGTGTAGGGTATAGAGTGTAGGGTGTAGGGTATAGAGTGTGGCGTATAGAGTATAGGGTGTAGCGTGTAGGGTATAGAGTGTAGGGTGTAGGGTATAGAGTGTAGAGTGTAGGGTATAGAGTGTAGGGTATAGAGTGTAGGGTATAGAGTGTAGGGAATAGAGTGTAGGGTGTAAGGTGTAGAGTGTAGGGTATAGAGTGTAGGGTATATACTGTAGGGTATGGAGTGTAGGCTATAGAGTGTAGGGTATAGAGTGTAGAGTGTAGGGTATAGAGTGTAGGGTATAGAGTGTAGGGTATAGGGTATAGAGTGTAAGGTGTAGAGTGTAGGGTGTAGAGTGTAGGGTATAGAGTGTAGGGTATAGAGTGTAGGGTGTAGGGTATAGAGTGTAGGGTATAGAGTGTAGAGTGTATGGTATAGAGTGTAGAGTGTAGGGTATAGAGTGTAGGGTATAGACTGTAGGGTATAGAGTGTGGCGTATAGATTGTAGGGTATAGAGTGTAGAGTGTAGGGTATAGAATGTAGGGTATAGAGTGTAGGGTATAGAGTGTAGGGAATAGAGTGTAGAGTGTAAGGTATAGAGTGTAGAGTGTAAGGTATAGAGTGTAGAGCGTAGGGTATAGACTGTAGGGTGTAGAGTGTAGGGAGTAGAGTGTAGGGTATAGAGTGTAGAGTGTAGGGTATAGAGTGCAGGGTATAGAGTGTAGAGTATAGAGTGTAGAGTGTAGGCTATAGAGTGTAGGGTATAGAGTGTAGAGTGTTGGGTATAGAGTGTAGGGTATAGAGTGTAGGGTATAGAGTGTAGGGTGTAGAGTGTAGGGTATAGAGTGCAGGTTGTAGAGTGTAGGGTATAGAGTGTAGGGTGTAGAGTGTAGGGTATAGAGTGTATAGTGTAGGGTATAGAGTGTAGGGTATAGAGTGTAGGGTATAGAGTGTATCGTGTAGGGTATAGAGTGTATGCTCTAGAGTGTATGGTGTAGAGTGTATGGTGTAGAGTGTATGGTGTAGAGTGTAGGGTATAGAGTGTAGGGTATAGAGTGTAGGGTATAGAGTGTAGGGTATAGAGTGTATGTTATAGAGTGTAGGGTATAGAGTGTAGAGTGTAGGGTATAGAGTTTAGAGTTTAGGGATTAGAGTGTAGGGTATAGAGTGTAGGGTATAGAATGTAGGGTATAGAGTGTAGGGTAAAGAGTGTAGAGTGTAGGGTACAGAGTGCAGGGTGTAGAGTGTAGGGTATAGAGTGTAGAGTGTAGGGTGTAGAGTGTTAGGTGTAGAGTGTAGGGTATAGAGTGTAGAGTGTAGGGTGTAGGGTATAGAGTGTAGGGTATAGAGTGTAGGGTATAGAGTGTAGGGTGTAGGGATTAGAGTGTAGGGATTAGAGTGTAGGGATTAGAGTGTAGGGTGTAGAGTGTAGGGTGTAGAGTGTAGGGTATAGAGTGTAGGGTATAGAGTGTAGGGTATAGAGTGTAGAGTGTAGGGATTAGAGTGTAGGGTATAGAGTGTAGGGTATAGAATGTAGGGTATAGAGTGTAGGGTAAAGAGTGTAGAGTGTAGGGTACAGAGTGCAGGGTGTAGAGTGTAGGGTATAGAGTGTAGAGTGTAGGGTGTAGAGTGTTAGGTGTAGAGTGTAGGGTATAGAGTGTAGAGTGTAGGGTGTAGGGTATAGAGTGTAGGGTATAGAGTGTAGGGTATAGAGTGTAGGGTGTAGGGATTAGAGTGTAGGGATTAGAGTGTAGGGATTAGAGTGTAGGGTGTAGAGTGTAGGGTGTAGAGTGTAGGGTATAGAGTGTAGGGTATAGAGTGTAGGGTATAGAGTGTAGAGTGTAGGGATTAGAGTGTAGGGTATAGAGTGTAGGGTATAGAGTAGAGTGTAGAGTGTAGGCTATAGAGTGTAGGCTATAGAGTGTAGGCTATAGAGTGTAGGGTATAGAGTGTAGGGTATAGAGTGTAAGGTGTAGGGTATAGAGTGTAGGGTATAGAGTGCAGGTTGTAGAGTGTAGGGTATAGAGTGTAGGATATAGAGAGTAGGGTATAAAGTGTAGAGTGTAGGGTATAGAGTGTATAGTGTAGGGTATAGAGTGTAGGGTATAGAGTGTAGGGTATAGAGTGTAGAGTGTAGGGTATAGAGTGTATGCTATAGAGTGTATGGTGTAGAGTGTATGGTACAGAGTGTAGGGTATAGAGTATAGAGTGTATGGTATAGAGTGTATGGTATAGAGTGTAGGGTATAGAGTGTAGGGTATAGAGTGTAGGGTATAGAGTGTATGTTATAGAGTGTAGGGTATAGAGTGTAGAGTGTAGGGTATAGAGTTTAGAGTGTAGGGTATAGAGTGTAGGGTATAGAGTGTAGGGTATAGAGTGTAGGGTGTAGAGTGTAGAGTGTAGGGTGTAGAGTGTAGGGTATAGAGTGTAGGGTATAGAGTGTAGGGTATAGAGTGTAGGGTGTAGGGATTAGAGTGTAGGGTGTAGAGTGTATGGTATAGAGTGTAGGGTATAGAGTGTAGGGTATAGAGTGTAGGGTATAAAGTGTATGTTATAGAGTGTAGGGTATAGAGTGTAGAGTGTAGGGTATAGAGTGTAGGGCATAGAGTGTAGGGTATAGAGTGTAGGGTATAGAGTGTAGGGTATAGGGTGTAGGGTATAGAGTGTAGGGTATAGAGTGTAGGGTAAAGAGTGTAGAGTGTAGGGTATAGAGTGTAGGGTACAGAGTGTAGGGTGTAGAGTGTAGGGTGTGGAGTGTAGGGTGTAGAGTGTAGCGTATAGAGTGTAGGGTATAGAGTGTAGGGTATAGAGTGTAGGGTATAGAGTGTAGGGTATAGAGTGTAGGGTGTAGAGTGTAGGGTGTAGAGTGTAGGGTATAGAGTGTAGGGTAAAGAGTGTAGGGTATAGAGTGTAGGGTATAGAGTGTAGGGTATAGAGTGTAGGGTGTAGAGTGTAGGGTGTAGAGTGTAGGGTATAGAGTGTAGGGTAAAGAGTGTAGGGTATAGAGTGTAGGGTATAGAGTGTAGGGTGTAGAGTGTAGGGTGTAGAGTGTAGTGTATAGAGTGTAGGGTATAGAGTGTAGAGTGTATGGTATAGAGTGTATGGTATAGAGTGTAGGGTATAGAGTGTAGGGTATAGAGTGTAGGGTATAGAGTGTATGTTATAGAGTGTAGGGTATAGAGTGTAGAGTGTAGGGTATAGAGTTTAGAGTGTAGGGTATAGAGTGTAGGGTGTAGAGTGTAGGGTGTAGGGTATAGAGTGTAGGGTATAGAGTGTACGGTATAGAGTGTAGGGTGTAGAGTGTAGAGTGTAGGGTGTAGAGTGTAGGGTATAGAGTGTAGGGTATAGAGTGTAGGGTATAGAGTGTAGGGTGTAGGGATTAGAGTGTAGGGTGTAGAGTGTATGGTATAGAGTGTAGGGTATAGAGTGTAGGGTATAGAGTGTAGGGTATAAAGTGTATGTTATAGAGTGTAGGGTATAGAGTGTAGAGTGTAGGGTATAGAGTGTAGGGTATAGAGTGTAGGGTATAGAGTGTAGGGTATAGAGTGTAGGGTATAGGGTGTAGGGTATAGAGTGTAGGGTATAGAGTGTAGGGTAAAGAGTGTAGAGTGTAGAGTATAGAGTGTAGGGTACAGAGTGTAGGGTGTAGAGTGTAGGGTGTAGAGTGTAGGGTGTAGAGTGTAGCGTATAGAGTGTAGGGTATAGAGTGTAGGGTATAGAGTGTAGGGTATAGAGTGTAGGGTATAGAGTGTAGGGTGTAGAGTGTAGGGTGTAGAGTGTAGGGTATAGAGTGTAGGGTAAAGAGTGTAGGGTATAGAGTGTAGGGTATAGAGTGTAGGGTGTAGAGTGTAGGGTGTAGAGTGTAGGGTATAGAGTGTAGGGTATAGAGTGTAGGGTGTAAGGTGTAGGGTATAGAGTGTAGGGCATAGAGTGTAGAGTGTAGGGTATAGAGTGTAGGGTATAGAGTGTAGGGTATAGAGTGTAGGGTATAGAGTGTAGATTGTAGGGTATAGAGTGTAGAGTGTAGGGTATAGAGTGTAGAGTGTAGGGTATAGAGTGTAGGGTATAGAGTGTAGGGTATAGAGTGTAGGGTATAGAGTGTAGAGTGTAGGGTATAGAGTGTAGAGTGTAGGGTATAGAGTGTAGGGTATAGAGTGCAAGGTATAGAGTGTAGGGTAGAGAGTGTAGAGTGTAGGGTATAGAGTGTAGGGTATAGAGTGTAGGGTGTAGAGTGTAGGGTATAGAGTGTAGAGGTGTAGGGTATAGAGTGTATGGTATAGAGTGTAGGGTATAGAGTGTAGAGGTGTAGAATGTAGGGTATAGAGTGTAGGGTATAGAGTGTAGGGTATAGAGTGTAGGGGAATAGAGTGTAGAGTGTAAGGTATAGAGTTGTAGAGTGTAGGGTATAGAGTGTAGAGTATAGAGAGTAGAGTGTAGGGATTAGAGTGTAGGGTATAGAGTGTAGGGTGTAGAGTGTAGGGTATAGAGTGTAGAGTGTAGGGTATAGAGTGTATGGTATAGAGTGTAGGGTATAGAGTGTAGGGGTGTAGAGTGTAGGGTATAGAGTGTAGGGTATAGAGTGTAGGGAATAGAGTGTAGAGTGTAAGGTATAGAGTGTAGAGTGTAGGGTATAGAGTGTAGGGTATAGACTGTAGGGTATAGAGTGTAGGGTATAGAGTGTAGGGTATAGATTGTAGAGTGTATGCTATAGAGTGTAGGGTGTAGAGTGTAGAGTGTAGGGTATAGAGTGTAGGGCATAGAGTGTAGGGTATAGAGTTGTAGGGTATAGAGTGTAGAGTGTAGGGTATAGTGTGTAGGGTATAGAGTGCAGGGTGTAGAGTGTAGGGTTATAGAGTGTAGGGTATAGAGTGTAGAAGTGTAGGGTATAGAGTGTATGCTATAGAGTGTATGGTGTAGAGTGTATGGTATAGAGTGTAGGGTATAGAGTGTAAAGTGTATGGTATAGAGTGTAGGGTATAGAATGTAGGGTATAGAGTGTATGTTATAGAGTGTAGGGTATAGGAGTGTAGGGTAGAGAGTGTAGGAGTGTAGGGTATAGAGTGTAGGGTATAGAGTGTAGGGTATAGAGTGTAGAGTGTTGGGATTAGAGTGTAGGGTATAGAGTGTAGGATGTAGAGTGTAGGGTATAGAGTGTAGAGTGTAGGGTATAGAGTGTATGGTATAGAGTGTAGGGTATAGAGTGTAGGGTTGTAGAGTGTAGGGTATAGCGTGTAGGGTATAGAGTGTAGGTATAGAGTGTAGTGTATAGAGTGTAGGGTGTAGAGTGTAGGGTATAGAGTGTAGGGTATAAGAGTGTAGGGTATAGAGTGTATGGTATAGAGTGTAGAGTGTAGGGTATAGAGTGTATGGTATAGAGTGTAGGGTGTAGAGTGTAGGGTATAGAGTGTAGGGTTATAGAGCGTAGGGTATAGAGTGTAGGGTATAGAATGTAGGGAATAGAGTGTAGAGTGTAAGGTATAGAGTGTAGAGTGTAGGGTATAGAGTGTATGGTATAGAGTGTAGGGTATAGAGTGTAGGGTGTAGAGTGTAGGGTATAGAGTGTAGGGTATAGAGTGTATGGTATAGAGTGTAGGGTGTAGAGTGTAGGGTATAGAGTGTAGGGTATAGAGCGTAGGGTATAGAGTGTAGGGTATAGAATGTAGGGAATAGAGTGTAGAGTGTAAGGTATAGAGTGTAGAGTGTAGGGTATAGAGTGTATGGTATAGAGTGTAGGGTATAGAGTGTAGGGTGTTAGAGTGTAGGGTATAGAGTGTAGGGTATAGAGTGTAGGGTATAGAGTGTAGGGAATACAGTGTAGAGTGTAAGGTATAGAGTGTAGAGTGTAGGGTTTAGAGTGTAGGGTATAGAGTGTAGGGTATAGAGTGTAGGGTGTAGAGTGTAGGGTATAGAGTGTAGGGTATAGACTGTAGGGTATAGAGTGTAGGGTATAGAGTGTAGGGTGTAGAGTGTAGGGTATAGAGTGTAGGGTATAGAGTGTATGGTATAGAGTGTAGGGTGTAGAGTGTAGGGTATAGAGTGTAGGGTATAGAGCGTAGGGTATAGAGTGTAGGGTATAGAATGTGGGGAATAGAGTGTAGAGTGTAAGGTATAGAGTGTAGAGTGTAGGGTATATAGAGTGTATGGTATAGAGTGTAGGGTTATAGAGTGTAGGGTGTAGAGTGTAGGGTATAGAGTGTAGGGTATAGAGTGTAGGGTATAGAGTGTAGGGAATAGAGTGTAGAGTGTAAGGTATAGAGTGTAGGGTATAGAGTGTAGGGTATAGAGTGTAGGGTATAGAGTGTAGGGTGTAGAGTGTAGGGTATAGAGTGTAGGGTATAGAGTGTAGGGTATAGAGTGTAGGGAATAGAGTGTAGAGTGTAAGGTATAGAGTGTAGAGTGTAGGGTATAGAGTGTAGGGTATAGACTGTAGGGTATAGAGTGTAGGGTATAGAGTGTAGGGTATAAAGTGTAGAGTGTAGGGTATAGAGTGTATGGTATAGAGTGTAGGGTATAGAGTGTAGGGTGTAGAGTGTAGGGTATAGAGT
>NW_027193810.1:0-41962 GCF_032444005.1 Ranitomeya imitator
ATTTCGAATGACTGGTCCTCAGTGTTGTGAGAACGATGACTGGTTAAAATTTTTGGTGGTTTCTTGTTCAGTCCATAGGCCTACATCATGTGACAAACCGGTGAGCATGTGGCTCTATTAGTATAGGAGATACCTGAAAACATATCACACTTTTCATCATAGTGCTTTTACCAATGCATAAAATGCATGGAGAAGTCATTTTGAATGACTGGTCCTCAGTGTTGTGAGAACGATGACTGGTTAAAATTTTTGGTGGTTTCTTGTTCAGTCCATAGGCCTACATCATGTGACAAACCGGTGAGCATGTGGCTCTATTAGTATAGGAGATACCTGAAAACATATCACACTTTTCATCATAGTGCTTTTACCAATGCATAAAATGCATGGAGAAGTCATTTCGAATGACTGGTTCTCAGTGTTGTGAGAACGATGACTGGTTAAAATTTTTGGTGGTTTCTTGTTCAGTCCATAGGCCCACATCATGTGGCAAACCGGTGAGCATGTGGCTCTATTAGTATAGGAGATACCTGAAAACATCACACTTTTCATCATAGTGCTTTTACCAATGCATAAAATGCATGGAGAAGTCATTTCGAATGACTGGTCCTCAGTGTTGTGAGAACGATGACTGGTTAAAATTATTGGTGGTTTCTTGTTCAGTCCATAGGCCCACATCATGTGACAAACCGGTGAGCATGTGGCTCTATTAGTATAGGAGATACCTGAAAACATATCACACTTTTCATCATAGTGCTTTTACCAATGCATAAAATGCATGGAGAAGTCATTTCGAATGACTGGTCCTCAGTGTTGTGAGAACGATGACTGGTTAAAATTTTTGGTGGTTTCTTGTTCAGTCCATAGGCCTACATCATGTGGCAAACCGGTGAGCATGTGGCTCTATTAGTATAGGAGATACCTGAAAACATATCACACTTTTCATCAAAGTGCTTTTACCAATGCATAAAATGCATGGAGAAGTCATTTCGAATGACTGGTCCTCAGTGTTGTGAGAACAATGACTGGTTAAAATTTTTGGTGGTTTCTTGTTCAGTCCATAGGCCTACATCATGTGGCAAACCGGTGAGCATGTGGCTCTATTAGTATAGGAGATACCTGAAAACATATCACACTTTTCATCATAGTGCTTTTACCAATGCATAAAATGCATGGAGAAGTCATTTCGAATGACTGGTCCTCAGTGTTGTGAGAACGATGACTGGTTAAAATTTTTGGTGGTTTCTTGTTCAGTCCATAGGCCTACATCATGTGGCAAACCGGTGAGCATATGGCTCTATTAGTATAGGAGATACCTGAAAACATATCACACTTTTCATCATAGTGCTTTTACCAATGCATAAAATGCATGGAGAAGTCATTTCGAATGACTGGTCCTCAGTGTTGTGAGAACGATGACTGGTTAAAATTTTTGGTGGTTTCTTGTTCAGTCCATAGGCCTACATCATGTGACAAACCGGTGAGCATGTGGCTCTATTAGTATAGGAGATACCTGAAAACATATCACACTTTTCATCATAGTGCTTTTACCAATGCATAAAATGCATGGAGAAGTCATTTCGAATGACTGGTCCTCAGTGTTGTGAGAACGATGACTGGTTAAAATTTTTGGTGGTTTCTTGTTCAGTCCATAGGCCTACATCATGTGGCAAACCGGTGAGCATATGGCTCTATTAGTATAGGAGATACCTGAAAACATATCACACTTTTCATCATAGTGCTTTTACCAATGCATAAAATGCATGGAGAAGTCATTTCGAATGACTGGTCCTCAGTGTTGTGAGAACGATGACTGGTTAAAATTTTTGGTGGTTTCTTGTTCAGTCCATAGGCCTACATCATGTGACAAACCGGTGAGCATGTGGCTCTATTAGTATAGGAGATACCTGAAAACATATCACACTTTTCATCATAGTGCTTTTACCAATGCATAAAATGCATGGAGAAGTCATTTCGAATGACTGGTCCTCAGTGTTGTGAGAACGATGACTGGTTAAAATTTTTGGTGGTTTCTTGTTCAGTCCATAGGCCTACATCATGTGGCAAACCGGTGAGCATGTGGCTCTATTAGTATAGGAGATACCTGAAAACATATCACACTTTTCATCATAGTGCTTTTACCAATGCATAAAATGCATGGAGAAGTCATTTCGAATGACTGGTCCTCAGTGTTGTGAGAACAATGACTGGTTAAAATTTTTGGTGGTTTCTTGTTCAGTCCATAGGCCTACATCATGTGGCAAACCGGTGAGCATGTGGCTCTATTAGTATAGGAGATACCTGAAAACATATCACACTTTTCATCATAGTGCTTTTACCAATGCATAAAATGCATGGAGAAGTCATTTCGAATGACTGGTTCTCAGTGTTGTGAGAACGATGACTGGTTAAAATTTTTGGTGGTTTCTTGTTCAGTCCATAGGCCCACATCATGTGGCAAACCGGTGAGCATGTGGCTCTATTAGTATAGGAGATACCTGAAAACATATCACACTTTTCATCATAGTGCTTTTACCAATGCATAAAATGCATGGAGAAGTCATTTCGAATGACTGGTCCTCAGTGTTGTGAGAACGATGACTGGTTAAAATTTTTGGTGGTTTCTTGTTCAGTCCATAGGCCCACATCATGTGACAAACCGGTGAGCATGTGGCTCTATTAGTATAGGAGATACCTGAAAACATATCACACTTTTCATCATAGTGCTTTTACCAATGCATAAAATGCATGGAGAAGTCATTTCGAATGACTGGTCCTCAGTGTTGTGAGAACGATGACTGGTTAAAATTTTTGGTGGTTTCTTGTTCAGTCCATAGGCCTACATCATGTGGCAAACCGGTGAGCATGTGGCTCTATTAGTATAGGAGATACCTGAAAACATATCACACTTTTCATCAAAGTGCTTTTACCAATGCATAAAATGCATGGAGAAGTCATTTCGAATGACTGGTCCTCAGTGTTGTGAGAACAATGACTGGTTAAAATTTTTGGTGGTTTCTTGTTCAGTCCATAGGCCTACATCATGTGGCAAACCGGTGAGCATGTGGCTCTATTAGTATAGGAGATACCTGAAAACATATCACACTTTTCATCATAGTGCTTTTACCAATGCATAAAATGCATGGAGAAGTCATTTCGAATGACTGGTCCTCAGTGTTGTGAGAACGATGACTGGTTAAAATTTTTGGTGGTTTCTTGTTCAGTCCATAGGCCTACATCATGTGGCAAACCGGTGAGCATATGGCTCTATTAGTATAGGAGATACCTGAAAACATATCACACTTTTCATCATAGTGCTTTTACCAATGCATAAAATGCATGGAGAAGTCATTTCGAATGACTGGTCCTCAGTGTTGTGAGAACGATGACTGGTTAAATTTTTTGGTGGTTTCTTGTTCAGTCCATAGGCCTACATCATGTGACAAACCGGTGAGCATGTGGCTCTATTAGTATAGGAGATACCTGAAAACATATCACACTTTTCATCATAGTGCTTTTACCAATGCATAAAATGCATGGAGAAGTCATTTCGAATGACTGGTCCTCAGTGTTGTGAGAACGATGACTGGTTAAAATTTTTGGTGGTTTCTTGTTCAGTCCATAGGCCTACATCATGTGGCAAACCGGTGAGCATATGGCTCTATTAGTATAGCAGATACCTGAAAACATATCACACTTTTCATCATAGTGCTTTTACCAATGCATAAAATGCATGGAGAAGTCATTTCGAATGACTGGTCCTCAGTGTTGTGAGAACGATGACTGGTTAAAATTTTTGGTGGTTTCTTGTTCAGTCCATAGGCCTACATCATGTGACAAACCGGTGAGCATGTGGCTCTATTAGTATAGGAGATACCTGAAAACATATCACACTTTTCATCATAGTGCTTTTACCAATGCATAAAATGCATGGAGAAGTCATTTCGAATGACTGGTCCTCAGTGTTGTGAGAACGATGACTGGTTAAAATTTTTGGTGGTTTCTTGTTCAGTCCATAGGCCTACATCATGTGGCAAACCGGTGAGCATGTGGCTCTATTAGTATAGGAGATACCTGAAAACATATCACACTTTTCATCATAGTGCTTTTACCAATGCATAAAATGCATGGAGAAGTCATTTCGAATGACTGGTCCTCAGTGTTGTGAGAACAATGACTGGTTAAAATTTTTGGTGGTTTCTTGTTCAGTCCATAGGCCTACATCATGTGGCAAACCGGTGAGCATGTGGCTCTATTAGTATAGGAGATACCTGAAAACATATCACACTTTTCATCATAGTGCTTTTACCAATGCATAAAATGCATGGAGAAGTCATTTCGAATGACTGGTCCTCAGTGTTGTGAGAACGATGACTGGTTAAAATTTTTGGTGGTTTCTTGTTCAGTCCATAGGCCTACATCATGTGGCAAACCGGTGAGCATATGGCTCTATTAGTATAGGAGATACCTGAAAACATATCACACTTTTCATCATAGTGCTTTTACCAATGCATAAAATGCATGGAGAAGTCATTTCGAATGACTGGTCCTCAGTGTTGTGAGAACGATGACTGGTTAAAATTTTTGGTGGTTTCTTGTTCAGTCCATAGGCCTACATCATGTGACAAACCGGTGAGCATGTGGCTCTATTAGTATAGGAGATACCTGAAAACATATCACACTTTTCATCATAGTGCTTTTACCAATGCATAAAATGCATGGAGAAGTCATTTCGAATGACTGGTCCTCAGTGTTGTGAGAACGATGACTGGTTAAAATTTTTGGTGGTTTCTTGTTCAGTCCATAGGCCTACATCATGTGGCAAACCAGTGAGCATGTGGCTCTATTAGTATAGGAGATACCTGAAAACATATCACACTTTTCATCATAGTGCTTTTACCAATGCATAAAATGCATGGAGAAGTCATTTCGAATGACTGGTTCTCAGTGTTGTGAGAACGATGACTGGTTAAAATTTTTGGTGGTTTCTTGTTCAGTCCATAGGCCCACATCATGTGGCAAACCGGTGAGCATGTGGCTCTATTAGTATAGGAGATACCTGAAAACATATCACACTTTTCATCAAAGTGCTTTTACCAATGCATAAAATGCATGGAGAAGTCATTTCGAATGACTGGTCCTCAGTGTTGTGAGAACAATGACTGGTTAAAATTTTTGGTGGTTTCTTGTTCAGTCCATAGGCCTACATCATGTGGCAAACCGGTGAGCATGTGGCTCTATTAGTATAGGAGATACCTGAAAACATATCACACTTTTCATCATAGTGCTTTTACCAATGCATAAAATGCATGGAGAAGTCATTTCGAATGACTGGTCCTCAGTGTTGTGAGAACGATGACTGGTTAAAATTTTTGGTGGTTTCTTGTTCAGTCCATAGGCCTACATCATGTGGCAAACCGGTGAGCATATGGCTCTATTAGTATAGGAGATACCTGAAAACATATCACACTTTTCATCATAGTGCTTTTACCAATGCATAAAATGCATGGAGAAGTCATTTCGAATGACTGGTCCTCAGTGTTGTGAGAACGATGACTGGTTAAATTTTTTGGTGGTTTCTTGTTCAGTCCATAGGCCTACATCATGTGACAAACCGGTGAGCATGTGGCTCTATTAGTATAGGAGATACCTGAAAACATATCACACTTTTCATCATAGTGCTTTTACCAATGCATAAAATGCATGGAGAAGTCATTTCGAATGACTGGTCCTCAGTGTTGTGAGAACGATGACTGGTTAAAATTTTTGGTGGTTTCTTGTTCAGTCCATAGGCCTACATCATGTGGCAAACCGGTGAGCATATGGCTCTATTAGTATAGCAGATACCTGAAAACATATCACACTTTTCATCATAGTGCTTTTACCAATGCATAAAATGCATGGAGAAGTCATTTCGAATGACTGGTCCTCAGTGTTGTGAGAACGATGACTGGTTAAAATTTTTGGTGGTTTCTTGTTCAGTCCATAGGCCTACATCATGTGACAAACCGGTGAGCATGTGGCTCTATTAGTATAGGAGATACCTGAAAACATATCACACTTTTCATCATAGTGCTTTTACCAATGCATAAAATGCATGGAGAAGTCATTTCGAATGACTGGTCCTCAGTGTTGTGAGAACGATGACTGGTTAAAATTTTTGGTGGTTTCTTGTTCAGTCCATAGGCCTACATCATGTGGCAAACCGGTGAGCATGTGGCTCTATTAGTATAGGAGATACCTGAAAACATATCACACTTTTCATCATAGTGCTTTTACCAATGCATAAAATGCATGGAGAAGTCATTTCGAATGACTGGTCCTCAGTGTTGTGAGAACAATGACTGGTTAAAATTTTTGGTGGTTTCTTGTTCAGTCCATAGGCCTACATCATGTGGCAAACCGGTGAGCATGTGGCTCTATTAGTATAGGAGATACCTGAAAACATATCACACTTTTCATCATAGTGCTTTTACCAATGCATAAAATGCATGGAGAAGTCATTTCGAATGACTGGTCCTCAGTGTTGTGAGAACGATGACTGGTTAAAATTTTTGGTGGTTTCTTGTTCAGTCCATAGGCCTACATCATGTGGCAAACCGGTGAGCATATGGCTCTATTAGTATAGGAGATACCTGAAAACATATCACACTTTTCATCATAGTGCTTTTACCAATGCATAAAATGCATGGAGAAGTCATTTCGAATGACTGGTCCTCAGTGTTGTGAGAACGATGACTGGTTAAAATTTTTGGTGGTTTCTTGTTCAGTCCATAGGCCTACATCATGTGACAAACCGGTGAGCATGTGGCTCTATTAGTATAGGAGATACCTGAAAACATATCACACTTTTCATCATAGTGCTTTTACCAATGCATAAAATGCATGGAGAAGTCATTTCGAATGACTGGTCCTCAGTGTTGTGAGAACGATGACTGGTTAAAATTTTTGGTGGTTTCTTGTTCAGTCCATAGGCCTACATCATGTGGCAAACCAGTGAGCATGTGGCTCTATTAGTATAGGAGATACCTGAAAACATATCACACTTTTCATCATAGTGCTTTTACCAATGCATAAAATGCATGGAGAAGTCATTTCGAATGACTGGTTCTCAGTGTTGTGAGAACGATGACTGGTTAAAATTTTTGGTGGTTTCTTGTTCAGTCCATAGGCCCACATCATGTGGCAAACCGGTGAGCATGTGGCTCTATTAGTATAGGAGATACCTGAAAACATATCACACTTTTCATCATAGTGCTTTTACCAATGCATAAAATGCATGGAGAAGTCATTTCGAATGACTGGTCCTCAGTGTTGTGAGAACGATGACTGGTTAAAATTTTTGGTGGTTTCTTGTTCAGTCCATAGGCCTACATCATGTGGCAAACCGGTGAGCATGTGGCTCTAATAATATAGGAGATACCTGAAAACATATCACACTTTTCATCATAGTGCTTTTACCAATGCATAAAATGCATGGAGAAGTCATTTCGAATGACTGGTCCTCAGTGTTGTGAGAACGATGACTGGTTAAAATTTTTGGTGGTTTCTTGTTCAGTCCATAGGCCTACATCATGTGGCAAACCGGTGAGCATGTGGCTCTATTAGTATAGGAGATACCTGAAAACATATCACACTTTTCATCATAGTGCTTTTACCAATGCATAAAATGCATGGAGAAGTCATTTCGAATGACTGGTCCTCAGTGTTGTGAGAACGATGACTGGTTAAAATTTTTGGTGGTTTCTTGTTCAGTCCATAGGCCTACATCATGTGACAAACCGGTGAGCATGTGGCTCTATTAGTATAGGAGATACCTGAAAACATATCACACTTTTCATCATAGTGCTTTTACCAATGCATAAAATGCATGGAGAAGTCATTTTGAATGACTGGTCCTCAGTGTTGTGAGAACGATGACTGGTTAAAATTTTTGGTGGTTTCTTGTTCAGTCCATAGGCCTACATCATGTGGCAAACCGGTGAGCATGTGGCTCTATTAGTATAGGAGATACCTGAAAACATATCACACTTTTCATCATAGTGCTTTTACCAATGCATAAAATGCATGGAGAAGTCATTTCGAATGACTGGTTCTCAGTGTTGTGAGAACGATGACTGGTTAAAATTTTTGGTGGTTTCTTGTTCAGTCCATAGGCCCACATCATGTGGCAAACCGGTGAGCATGTGGCTCTATTAGTATAGGAGATACCTGAAAACATATCACACTTTTCATCATAGTGCTTTTACCAATGCATAAAATGCATGGAGAAGTCATTTCGAATGACTGGTCCTCAGTGTTGTGAGAACGATGACTGGTTAAAATTTTTGGTGGTTTCTTGTTCAGTCCATAGGCCTACATCATGTGGCAAACCGGTGAGCATGTGGCTCTAATAATATAGGAGATACCTGAAAACATATCACACTTTTCATCATAGTGCTTTTACCAATGCATAAAATGCATGGAGAAGTCATTTCGAATGACTGGTCCTCAGTGTTGTGAGAACGATGACTGGTTAAAATTTTTGGTGGTTTCTTGTTCAGTCCATAGGCCTACATCATGTGGCAAACCGGTGAGCATGTGGCTCTAATAATATAGGAGATACCTGAAAACATATCACACTTTTCATCATAGTGCTTTTACCAATGCATAAAATGCATGGAGAAGTCATTTCGAATGACTGGTCCTCAGTGTTGTGAGAACGATGACTGGTTAAAATTTTTGGTGGTTTCTTGTTCAGTCCATAGGCCTACATCATGTGGCAAACCGGTGAGCATGTGGCTCTATTAGTATAGGAGATACCTGAAAACATATCACACTTTTCATCATAGTGCTTTTACCAATGCATAAAATGCATGGAGAACTCATTTCGAATGACTGGTCCTCAGTGTTGTGAGAACGATGACTGGTTAAAATTTTTGGTGGTTTCTTGTTCAGTCCATAGGCCTACATCATGTGACAAACCGGTGAGCATGTGGCTCTATTAGTATAGGAGATACCTGAAAACATATCACACTTTTCATCATAGTGCTTTTACCAATGCATAAAATGCATGGAGAAGTCATTTTGAATGACTGGTCCTCAGTGTTGTGAGAACGATGACTGGTTAAAATTTTTGGTGGTTTCTTGTTCAGTCCATAGGCCTACATCATGTGGCAAACCGGTGAGCATGTGGCTCTATTAGTATAGGAGATACCTGAAAACATATCACACTTTTCATCATAGTGCTTTTACCAATGCATAAAATGCATGGAGAAGTCATTTCGAATGACTGGTCCTCAGTGTTGTGAGAACGATGACTGGTTAAAATTTTTGGTGGTTTCTTGTTCAGTCCATAGGCCTACATCATGTGGCAAACCGGTGAGCATATGGCTCTATTAGTATAGGAGATACCTGAAAACATATCACACTTTTCATCATAGTGCTTTTACCAATGCATAAAATGCATGGAGAACTCATTTCGAATGACTGGTCCTCAGTGTTGTGAGAACGATGACTGGTTAAAATTTTTGGTGGTTTCTTGTTCAGTCCATAGGCCTACATCATGTGACAAACCGGTGAGCATGTGGCTCTATTAGTATAGGAGATACCTGAAAACATATCACACTTTTCATCATAGTGCTTTTACCAATGCATAAAATGCATGGAGAAGTCATTTTGAATGACTGGTCCTCAGTGTTGTGAGAACGATGACTGGTTAAAATTTTTGGTGGTTTCTTGTTCAGTCCATAGGCCTACATCATGTGGCAAACCGGTGAGCATGTGGCTCTATTAGTATAGGAGATACCTGAAAACATATCACACTTTTCATCATAGTGCTTTTACCAATGCATAAAATGCATGGAGAAGTCATTTCGAATGACTGGTCCTCAGTGTTGTGAGAACGATGACTGGTTAAAATTTTTGGTGGTTTCTTGTTCAGTCCATAGGCCTACATCATGTGGCAAACCGGTGAGCATATGGCTCTATTAGTATAGGAGATACCTGAAAACATATCACACTTTTCATCATAGTGCTTTTACCAATGCATAAAATGCATGGAGAAGTCATTTCGAATGACTGGTCCTCAGTGTTGTGAGAACGATGACTGGTTAAAATTTTTGGTGGTTTCTTGTTCAGTCCATAGGCCCACATCATGTGACAAACCTGTGAGCATGTGGCTCTATTAGTATAGGAGATACCTGAAAACATATCACACTTTTCATCATAGTGCTTTTACCAATGCATAAAATGCATGGAGAAGTCATTTCGAATGACTGGTCCTCAGTGTTGTGAGAACGATGACTGGTTAAAATTTTTGGTGGTTTCTTGTTCAGTCCATAGGCCTACATCATGTGGCAAACCGGTGAGCATGTGGCTCTAATAATATAGGAGATACCTGAAAACATATCACACTTTTCATCATAGTGCT
Organism: Ranitomeya imitator; assembly: GCF_032444005.1. Taxonomy (NCBI): domain Eukaryota; kingdom Metazoa; phylum Chordata; class Amphibia; order Anura; family Dendrobatidae; genus Ranitomeya; species Ranitomeya imitator. The sequence goes on from NW_027193810.1 coordinate 10,409, forward strand.
TTTACCAATGCATAAAATGCATGGAGAAGTCATTTCGAATGACTGGTCCTCAGTGTTGTGAGAACGATGACTGGTTAAAATTTTTGGTGGTTTCTTGTTCAGTCCATAGGCCTACATCATGTGGCAAACCGGTGAGCATGTGGCTCTATTAGTATAGGAGATACCTGAAAACATATCACACTTTTCATCATAGTGCTTTTACCAATGCATAAAATGCATGGAGAACTCATTTCGAATGACTGGTCCTCAGTGTTGTGAGAACGATGACTGGTTAAAATTTTTGGTGGTTTCTTGTTCAGTCCATAGGCCTACATCATGTGACAAACCGGTGAGCATGTGGCTCTATTAGTATAGGAGATACCTGAAAACATATCACACTTTTCATCATAGTGCTTTTACCAATGCATAAAATGCATGGAGAAGTCATTTCGAATGACTGGTCCTCAGTGTTGTGAGAACGATGACTGGTTAAAATTTTTGGTGGTTTCTTGTTCAGTCCATAGGCCTACATCATGTGGCAAACCGGTGAGCATGTGGCTCTATTCGTATAGGAGATACCTGAAAACATATCACACTTTTCATCATAGTGCTTTTACCAATGCATAAAATGCATGGAGAACTCATTTCGAATGACTGGTCCTCAGTGTTGTGAGAACGATGACTGGTTAAAATTTTTGGTGGTTTCTTGTTCAGTCCATAGGCCTACATCATGTGACAAACCGGTGAGCATGTGGCTCTATTAGTATAGGAGATACCTGAAAACATATCACACTTTTCATCATAGTGCTTTTACCAATGCATAAAATGCATGGAGAAGTCATTTTGAATGACTGGTCCTCAGTGTTGTGAGAACGATGACTGGTTAAAATTTTTGGTGGTTTCTTGTTCAGTCCATAGGCCTACATCATGTGGCAAACCGGTGAGCATGTGGCTCTATTAGTATAGGAGATACCTGAAAACATATCACACTTTTCATCATAGTGCTTTTACCAATGCATAAAATGCATGGAGAAGTCATTTCGAATGACTGGTCCTCAGTGTTGTGAGAACGATGACTGGTTAAAATTTTTGGTGGTTTCTTGTTCAGTCCATAGGCCTACATCATGTGGCAAACCGGTGAGCATATGGCTCTATTAGTATAGGAGATACCTGAAAACATATCACACTTTTCATCATAGTGCTTTTACCAATGCATAAAATGCATGGAGAAGTCATTTCGAATGACTGGTCCTCAGTGTTGTGAGAACGATGACTGGTTAAAATTTTTGGTGGTTTCTTGTTCAGTCCATAGGCCCACATCATGTGACAAACCTGTGAGCATGTGGCTCTATTAGTATAGGAGATACCTGAAAACATATCACACTTTTCATCATAGTGCTTTTACCAATGCATAAAATGCATGGAGAAGTCATTTCGAATGACTGGTCCTCAGTGTTGTGAGAACGATGACTGGTTAAAATTTTTGGTGGTTTCTTGTTCAGTCCATAGGCCTACATCATGTGGCAAACCGGTGAGCATGTGGCTCTATTAGTATAGGAGATACCTGAAAACATATCACACTTTTCATCATAGTGCTTTTACCAATGCATAAAATGCATGGAGAAGTCATTTCGAATGACTGGTCCTCAGTGTTGTGAGAACGATGACTGGTTAAAATTTTTGGTGGTTTCTTGTTCAGTCCATAGGCCCACATCATGTGGCAAACCGGTGAGCATGTGGCTCTATTAGTATAGGAGATACCTGAAAACATATCACACTTTTCATCATAGTGCTTTTACCAATGCATAAAATGCATGGAGAAGTCATTTTGAATGACTGGTCCTCAGTGTTGTGAGAACGATGACTGGTTAAAATTTTTGGTGGTTTCTTGTTCAGTCCATAGGCCTACATCATGTGGCAAACCGGTGAGCATGTGGCTCTATTAGTATAGGAGATACCTGAAAACATATCACACTTTTCATCATAGTGCTTTTACCAATGCATAAAATGCATGGAGAAGTCATTTCGAATGACTGGTCCTCAGTGTTGTGAGAACGATGACTGGTTAAAATTTTTGGTGGTTTCTTGTTCAGTCCATAGGCCTACATCATGTGGCAAACCGGTGAGCATATGGCTCTATTAGTATAGGAGATACCTGAAAACATATCACACTTTTCATCATAGTGCTTTTACCAATGCATAAAATGCATGGAGAAGTCATTTCGAATGACTGGTCCTCAGTGTTGTGAGAACGATGACTGGTTAAAATTTTTGGTGGTTTCTTGTTCAGTCCATAGGCCTACATCATGTGGCAAACCGGTGAGCATGTGGCTCTATTAGTATAGGAGATACCTGAAAACATATCACACTTTTCATCATAGTGCTTTTACCAATGCATAAAATGCATGGAGAAGTCATTTCGAATGACTGGTTCTCAGTGTTGTGAGAACGATGACTGGTTAAAATTTTTGGTGGTTTCTTGTTCAGTCCATAGGCCCACATCATGTGGCAAACCGGTGAGCATGTGGCTCTATTAGTATAGGAGATACCTGAAAACATATCACACTTTTCATCATAGTGCTTTTACCAATGCATAAAATGCATGGAGAAGTCATTTCGAATGACTGGTCCTCAGTGTTGTGAGAACGATGACTGGTTAAAATTTTTGGTGGTTTCTTGTTCAGTCCATAGGCCCACATCATGTGACAAACCGGTGAGCATGTGGCTCTATTAGTATAGGAGATACCTGAAAACATATCACACTTTTCATCATAGTGCTTTTACCAATGCATAAAATGCATGGAGAAGTCATTTCGAATGACTGGTCCTCAGTGTTGTGAGAACGATGACTGGTTAAAATTTTTGGTGGTTTCTTGTTCAGTCCATAGGCCTACATCATGTGGCAAACCGGTGAGCATGTGGCTCTATTAGTATAGGAGATACCTGAAAACATATCACACTTTTCATCAAAGTGCTTTTACCAATGCATAAAATGCATGGAGAAGTCATTTCGAATGACTGGTCCTCAGTGTTGTGAGAACAATGACTGGTTAAAATTTTTGGTGGTTTCTTGTTCAGTCCATAGGCCTACATCATGTGGCAAACCGGTGAGCATGTGGCTCTATTAGTATAGGAGATACCTGAAAACATATCACACTTTTCATCATAGTGCTTTTACCAATGCATAAAATGCATGGAGAAGTCATTTCGAATGACTGGTCCTCAGTGTTGTGAGAACGATGACTGGTTAAAATTTTTGGTGGTTTCTTGTTCAGTCCATAGGCCTACATCATGTGGCAAACCGGTGAGCATATGGCTCTATTAGTATAGGAGATACCTGAAAACATATCACACTTTTCATCATAGTGCTTTTACCAATGCATAAAATGCATGGAGAAGTCATTTCGAATGACTGGTCCTCAGTGTTGTGAGAACGATGACTGGTTAAATTTTTTGGTGGTTTCTTGTTCAGTCCATAGGCCTACATCATGTGACAAACCGGTGAGCATGTGGCTCTATTAGTATAGGAGATACCTGAAAACATATCACACTTTTCATCATAGTGCTTTTACCAATGCATAAAATGCATGGAGAAGTCATTTCGAATGACTGGTCCTCAGTGTTGTGAGAACGATGACTGGTTAAAATTTTTGGTGGTTTCTTGTTCAGTCCATAGGCCTACATCATGTGGCAAACCGGTGAGCATATGGCTCTATTAGTATAGCAGATACCTGAAAACATATCACACTTTTCATCATAGTGCTTTTACCAATGCATAAAATGCATGGAGAAGTCATTTCGAATGACTGGTCCTCAGTGTTGTGAGAACGATGACTGGTTAAAATTTTTGGTGGTTTCTTGTTCAGTCCATAGGCCTACATCATGTGACAAACCGGTGAGCATGTGGCTCTATTAGTATAGGAGATACCTGAAAACATATCACACTTTTCATCATAGTGCTTTTACCAATGCATAAAATGCATGGAGAAGTCATTTCGAATGACTGGTCCTCAGTGTTGTGAGAACGATGACTGGTTAAAATTTTTGGTGGTTTCTTGTTCAGTCCATAGGCCTACATCATGTGGCAAACCGGTGAGCATGTGGCTCTATTAGTATAGGAGATACCTGAAAACATATCACACTTTTCATCATAGTGCTTTTACCAATGCATAAAATGCATGGAGAAGTCATTTCGAATGACTGGTCCTCAGTGTTGTGAGAACAATGACTGGTTAAAATTTTTGGTGGTTTCTTGTTCAGTCCATAGGCCTACATCATGTGGCAAACCGGTGAGCATGTGGCTCTATTAGTATAGGAGATACCTGAAAACATATCACACTTTTCATCATAGTGCTTTTACCAATGCATAAAATGCATGGAGAAGTCATTTCGAATGACTGGTCCTCAGTGTTGTGAGAACGATGACTGGTTAAAATTTTTGGTGGTTTCTTGTTCAGTCCATAGGCCTACATCATGTGGCAAACCGGTGAGCATATGGCTCTATTAGTATAGGAGATACCTGAAAACATATCACACTTTTCATCATAGTGCTTTTACCAATGCATAAAATGCATGGAGAAGTCATTTCGAATGACTGGTCCTCAGTGTTGTGAGAACGATGACTGGTTAAAATTTTTGGTGGTTTCTTGTTCAGTCCATAGGCCTACATCATGTGACAAACCGGTGAGCATGTGGCTCTATTAGTATAGGAGATACCTGAAAACATATCACACTTTTCATCATAGTGCTTTTACCAATGCATAAAATGCATGGAGAAGTCATTTCGAATGACTGGTCCTCAGTGTTGTGAGAACGATGACTGGTTAAAATTTTTGGTGGTTTCTTGTTCAGTCCATAGGCCTACATCATGTGGCAAACCAGTGAGCATGTGGCTCTATTAGTATAGGAGATACCTGAAAACATATCACACTTTTCATCATAGTGCTTTTACCAATGCATAAAATGCATGGAGAAGTCATTTCGAATGACTGGTTCTCAGTGTTGTGAGAACGATGACTGGTTAAAATTTTTGGTGGTTTCTTGTTCAGTCCATAGGCCCACATCATGTGGCAAACCGGTGAGCATGTGGCTCTATTAGTATAGGAGATACCTGAAAACATATCACACTTTTCATCATAGTGCTTTTACCAATGCATAAAATGCATGGAGAAGTCATTTCGAATGACTGGTCCTCAGTGTTGTGAGAACGATGACTGGTTAAAATTTTTGGTGGTTTCTTGTTCAGTCCATAGGCCTACATCATGTGGCAAACCGGTGAGCATGTGGCTCTAATAATATAGGAGATACCTGAAAACATATCACACTTTTCATCATAGTGCTTTTACCAATGCATAAAATGCATGGAGAAGTCATTTCGAATGACTGGTCCTCAGTGTTGTGAGAACGATGACTGGTTAAAATTTTTGGTGGTTTCTTGTTCAGTCCATAGGCCTACATCATGTGGCAAACCGGTGAGCATGTGGCTCTATTAGTATAGGAGATACCTGAAAACATATCACACTTTTCATCATAGTGCTTTTACCAATGCATAAAATGCATGGAGAAGTCATTTCGAATGACTGGTCCTCAGTGTTGTGAGAACGATGACTGGTTAAAATTTTTGGTGGTTTCTTGTTCAGTCCATAGGCCTACATCATGTGACAAACCGGTGAGCATGTGGCTCTATTAGTATAGGAGATACCTGAAAACATATCACACTTTTCATCATAGTGCTTTTACCAATGCATAAAATGCATGGAGAAGTCATTTTGAATGACTGGTCCTCAGTGTTGTGAGAACGATGACTGGTTAAAATTTTTGGTGGTTTCTTGTTCAGTCCATAGGCCTACATCATGTGGCAAACCGGTGAGCATGTGGCTCTATTAGTATAGGAGATACCTGAAAACATATCACACTTTTCATCATAGTGCTTTTACCAATGCATAAAATGCATGGAGAAGTCATTTCGAATGACTGGTTCTCAGTGTTGTGAGAACGATGACTGGTTAAAATTTTTGGTGGTTTCTTGTTCAGTCCATAGGCCCACATCATGTGGCAAACCGGTGAGCATGTGGCTCTATTAGTATAGGAGATACCTGAAAACATATCACACTTTTCATCATAGTGCTTTTACCAATGCATAAAATGCATGGAGAAGTCATTTCGAATGACTGGTCCTCAGTGTTGTGAGAACGATGACTGGTTAAAATTTTTGGTGGTTTCTTGTTCAGTCCATAGGCCTACATCATGTGGCAAACCGGTGAGCATGTGGCTCTAATAATATAGGAGATACCTGAAAACATATCACACTTTTCATCATAGTGCTTTTACCAATGCATAAAATGCATGGAGAAGTCATTTCGAATGACTGGTCCTCAGTGTTGTGAGAACGATGACTGGTTAAAATTTTTGGTGGTTTCTTGTTCAGTCCATAGGCCTACATCATGTGGCAAACCGGTGAGCATGTGGCTCTAATAATATAGGAGATACCTGAAAACATATCACACTTTTCATCATAGTGCTTTTACCAATGCATAAAATGCATGGAGAAGTCATTTCGAATGACTGGTCCTCAGTGTTGTGAGAACGATGACTGGTTAAAATTTTTGGTGGTTTCTTGTTCAGTCCATAGGCCTACATCATGTGGCAAACCGGTGAGCATGTGGCTCTATTAGTATAGGAGATACCTGAAAACATATCACACTTTTCATCATAGTGCTTTTACCAATGCATAAAATGCATGGAGAACTCATTTCGAATGACTGGTCCTCAGTGTTGTGAGAACGATGACTGGTTAAAATTTTTGGTGGTTTCTTGTTCAGTCCATAGGCCTACATCATGTGACAAACCGGTGAGCATGTGGCTCTATTAGTATAGGAGATACCTGAAAACATATCACACTTTTCATCATAGTGCTTTTACCAATGCATAAAATGCATGGAGAAGTCATTTTGAATGACTGGTCCTCAGTGTTGTGAGAACGATGACTGGTTAAAATTTTTGGTGGTTTCTTGTTCAGTCCATAGGCCTACATCATGTGGCAAACCGGTGAGCATGTGGCTCTATTAGTATAGGAGATACCTGAAAACATATCACACTTTTCATCATAGTGCTTTTACCAATGCATAAAATGCATGGAGAAGTCATTTCGAATGACTGGTCCTCAGTGTTGTGAGAACGATGACTGGTTAAAATTTTTGGTGGTTTCTTGTTCAGTCCATAGGCCTACATCATGTGGCAAACCGGTGAGCATATGGCTCTATTAGTATAGGAGATACCTGAAAACATATCACACTTTTCATCATAGTGCTTTTACCAATGCATAAAATGCATGGAGAACTCATTTCGAATGACTGGTCCTCAGTGTTGTGAGAACGATGACTGGTTAAAATTTTTGGTGGTTTCTTGTTCAGTCCATAGGCCTACATCATGTGACAAACCGGTGAGCATGTGGCTCTATTAGTATAGGAGATACCTGAAAACATATCACACTTTTCATCATAGTGCTTTTACCAATGCATAAAATGCATGGAGAAGTCATTTTGAATGACTGGTCCTCAGTGTTGTGAGAACGATGACTGGTTAAAATTTTTGGTGGTTTCTTGTTCAGTCCATAGGCCTACATCATGTGGCAAACCGGTGAGCATGTGGCTCTATTAGTATAGGAGATACCTGAAAACATATCACACTTTTCATCATAGTGCTTTTACCAATGCATAAAATGCATGGAGAAGTCATTTCGAATGACTGGTCCTCAGTGTTGTGAGAACGATGACTGGTTAAAATTTTTGGTGGTTTCTTGTTCAGTCCATAGGCCTACATCATGTGGCAAACCGGTGAGCATATGGCTCTATTAGTATAGGAGATACCTGAAAACATATCACACTTTTCATCATAGTGCTTTTACCAATGCATAAAATGCATGGAGAAGTCATTTCGAATGACTGGTCCTCAGTGTTGTGAGAACGATGACTGGTTAAAATTTTTGGTGGTTTCTTGTTCAGTCCATAGGCCCACATCATGTGACAAACCTGTGAGCATGTGGCTCTATTAGTATAGGAGATACCTGAAAACATATCACACTTTTCATCATAGTGCTTTTACCAATGCATAAAATGCATGGAGAAGTCATTTCGAATGACTGGTCCTCAGTGTTGTGAGAACGATGACTGGTTAAAATTTTTGGTGGTTTCTTGTTCAGTCCATAGGCCTACATCATGTGGCAAACCGGTGAGCATGTGGCTCTAATAATATAGGAGATACCTGAAAACATATCACACTTTTCATCATAGTGCTTTTACCAATGCATAAAATGCATGGAGAAGTCATTTCGAATGACTGGTCCTCAGTGTTGTGAGAACGATGACTGGTTAAAATTTTTGGTGGTTTCTTGTTCAGTCCATAGGCCTACATCATGTGGCAAACCGGTGAGCATGTGGCTCTATTAGTATAGGAGATACCTGAAAACATATCACACTTTTCATCATAGTGCTTTTACCAATGCATAAAATGCATGGAGAACTCATTTCGAATGACTGGTCCTCAGTGTTGTGAGAACGATGACTGGTTAAAATTTTTGGTGGTTTCTTGTTCAGTCCATAGGCCTACATCATGTGACAAACCGGTGAGCATGTGGCTCTATTAGTATAGGAGATACCTGAAAACATATCACACTTTTCATCATAGTGCTTTTACCAATGCATAAAATGCATGGAGAAGTCATTTCGAATGACTGGTCCTCAGTGTTGTGAGAACGATGACTGGTTAAAATTTTTGGTGGTTTCTTGTTCAGTCCATAGGCCTACATCATGTGGCAAACCGGTGAGCATGTGGCTCTATTCGTATAGGAGATACCTGAAAACATATCACACTTTTCATCATAGTGCTTTTACCAATGCATAAAATGCATGGAGAACTCATTTCGAATGACTGGTCCTCAGTGTTGTGAGAACGATGACTGGTTAAAATTTTTGGTGGTTTCTTGTTCAGTCCATAGGCCTACATCATGTGACAAACCGGTGAGCATGTGGCTCTATTAGTATAGGAGATACCTGAAAACATATCACACTTTTCATCATAGTGCTTTTACCAATGCATAAAATGCATGGAGAAGTCATTTTGAATGACTGGTCCTCAGTGTTGTGAGAACGATGACTGGTTAAAATTTTTGGTGGTTTCTTGTTCAGTCCATAGGCCTACATCATGTGGCAAACCGGTGAGCATGTGGCTCTATTAGTATAGGAGATACCTGAAAACATATCACACTTTTCATCATAGTGCTTTTACCAATGCATAAAATGCATGGAGAAGTCATTTCGAATGACTGGTCCTCAGTGTTGTGAGAACGATGACTGGTTAAAATTTTTGGTGGTTTCTTGTTCAGTCCATAGGCCTACATCATGTGGCAAACCGGTGAGCATATGGCTCTATTAGTATAGGAGATACCTGAAAACATATCACACTTTTCATCATAGTGCTTTTACCAATGCATAAAATGCATGGAGAAGTCATTTCGAATGACTGGTCCTCAGTGTTGTGAGAACGATGACTGGTTAAAATTTTTGGTGGTTTCTTGTTCAGTCCATAGGCCCACATCATGTGACAAACCTGTGAGCATGTGGCTCTATTAGTATAGGAGATACCTGAAAACATATCACACTTTTCATCATAGTGCTTTTACCAATGCATAAAATGCATGGAGAAGTCATTTCGAATGACTGGTCCTCAGTGTTGTGAGAACGATGACTGGTTAAAATTTTTGGTGGTTTCTTGTTCAGTCCATAGGCCTACATCATGTGGCAAACCGGTGAGCATGTGGCTCTATTAGTATAGGAGATACCTGAAAACATATCACACTTTTCATCATAGTGCTTTTACCAATGCATAAAATGCATGGAGAAGTCATTTCGAATGACTGGTCCTCAGTGTTGTGAGAACGATGACTGGTTAAAATTTTTGGTGGTTTCTTGTTCAGTCCATAGGCCCACATCATGTGGCAAACCGGTGAGCATGTGGCTCTATTAGTATAGGAGATACCTGAAAACATATCACACTTTTCATCATAGTGCTTTTACCAATGCATAAAATGCATGGAGAAGTCATTTTGAATGACTGGTCCTCAGTGTTGTGAGAACGATGACTGGTTAAAATTTTTGGTGGTTTCTTGTTCAGTCCATAGGCCTACATCATGTGGCAAACCGGTGAGCATGTGGCTCTATTAGTATAGGAGATACCTGAAAACATATCACACTTTTCATCATAGTGCTTTTACCAATGCATAAAATGCATGGAGAAGTCATTTCGAATGACTGGTCCTCAGTGTTGTGAGAACGATGACTGGTTAAAATTTTTGGTGGTTTCTTGTTCAGTCCATAGGCCTACATCATGTGGCAAACCGGTGAGCATATGGCTCTATTAGTATAGGAGATACCTGAAAACATATCACACTTTTCATCATAGTGCTTTTACCAATGCATAAAATGCATGGAGAAGTCATTTCGAATGACTGGTCCTCAGTGTTGTGAGAACGATGACTGGTTAAAATTTTTGGTGGTTTCTTGTTCAGTCCATAGGCCCACATCATGTGACAAACCGGTGAGCATGTGGCTCTATTAGTATAGGAGATACCTGAAAACATATCACACTTTTCATCATAGTGCTTTTACCAATGCATAAAATGCATGGAGAAGTCATTTCGAATGACTGGTCCTCAGTGTTGTGAGAACGATGACTGGTTAAAATTTTTGGTGGTTTCTTGTTCAGTCCATAGGCCTACATCATGTGGCAAACCGGTGAGCATGTGGCTCTATTAGTATAGGAGATACCTGAAAACATATCACACTTTTCATCATAGTGCTTTTACCAATGCATAAAATGCATGGAGAAGTCATTTCGAATGACTGGTCCTCAGTGTTGTGAGAACAATGACTGGTTAAAATTTTTGGTGGTTTCTTGTTCAGTCCATAGGCCTACATCATGTGGCAAACCGGTGAGCATGTGGCTCTATTAGTATAGGAGATACCTGAAAACATATCACACTTTTCATCATAGTGCTTTTACCAATGCATAAAATGCATGGAGAAGTCATTTCGAATGACTGGTCCTCAGTGTTGTGAGAACGATGACTGGTTAAAATTTTTGGTGGTTTCTTGTTCAGTCCATAGGCCTACATCATGTGGCAAACCGGTGAGCATATGGCTCTATTAGTATAGGAGATACCTGAAAACATATCACACTTTTCATCATAGTGCTTTTACCAATGCATAAAATGCATGGAGAAGTCATTTCGAATGACTGGTCCTCAGTGTTGTGAGAATGATTACTGGTTAAAATTTTTGGTGGTTTCTTGTTCAGTCCATAGGCCTACATCATGTGACAAACCGGTGAGCATGTGGCTCTATTAGTATAGGAGATACCTGAAAACATATCACACTTTTCATCATAGTGCTTTTACCAATGCATAAAATGCATGGAGAAGTCATTTCGAATGACTGGTCCTCAGTGTTGTGAGAACGATGACTGGTTAAAATTTTTGGTGGTTTCTTGTTCAGTCCATAGGCCTACATCATGTGGCAAACCGGTGAGCATATGGCTCTATTTGTATAGGAGATACCTGAAAACATATCACACTTTTCATCATAGTGCTTTTACCAATGCATAAAATGCATGGAGAACTCATTTCGAATGACTGGTCCTCAGTGTTGTGAGAACGATGACTGGTTAAAATTTTTGGTGGTTTCTTGTTCAGTCCATAGGCCTACATCATGTGACAAACCGGTGAGCATGTGGCTCTATTAGTATAGGAGATACCTGAAAACATATCACACTTTTCATCATAGTGCTTTTACCAATGCATAAAATGCATGGAGAAGTCATTTCGAATGACTGGTCCTCAGTGTTGTGAGAACGATGACTGGTTAAAATTTTTGGTGGTTTCTTGTTCAGTCCATAGGCCTACATCATGTGGCAAACCGGTGAGCATGTGGCTCTATTAGTATAGGAGATACCTGAAAACATATCACACTTTTCATCATAGTGCTTTTACCAATGCATAAAATGCATGGAGAAGTCATTTCGAATGACTGGTCCTCAGTGTTGTGAGAACGATGACTGGTTAAAATTTTTGGTGGTTTCTTGTTCAGTCCATAGGCCTACATCATGTGGCAAACCGGTGAGCATGTGGCTCTATTAGTATAGGAGATACCTGAAAACATATCACACTTTTCATCATAGTGCTTTTACCAATGCATAAAATGCATGGAGAAGTCATTTCGAATGACTGGTCCTCAGTGTTGTGAGAACGATGACTGGTTAAAATTTTTGGTGGTTTCTTGTTCAGTCCATAGGCCTACATCATGTGGCAAACCAGTGAGCATGTGGCTCTATTAGTATAGGAGATACCTGAAAACATATCACACTTTTCATCATAGTGCTTTTACCAATGCATAAAATGCATGGAGAAGTCATTTTGAATGACTGGTCCTCAGTGTTGTGAGAACGATGACTGGTTAAAATTTTTGGTGGTTTCTTGTTCAGTCCATAGGCCTACATCATGTGGCAAACCGGTGAGCATGTGGCTCTATTAGTATAGGAGATACCTGAAAACATATCACACTTTTCATCATAGTGCTTTTACCAATGCATAAAATGCATGGAGAAGTCATTTCGAATGACTGGTCCTCAGTGTTGTGAGAACGATGACTGGTTAAAATTTTTGGTGGTTTCTTGTTCAGTCCATAGGCCTACATCATGTGGCAAACCGGTGAGCATGTGGCTCTATTAGTATAGGAGATACCTGAAAACATATCACACTTTTCATCATAGTGCTTTTACCAATGCATAAAATGCATGGAGAAGTCATTTCGAATGACTGGTCCTCAGTGTTGTGAGAACGATGACTGGTTAAAATTTTTGGTGGTTTCTTGTTCAGTCCATAGGCCTACATCATGTGGCAAACCGGTGAGCATATGGCTCTATTAGTATAGGAGATACCTGAAAACATATCACACTTTTCATCATAGTGCTTTTACCAATGCATACAATGCATGGAGAAGTCATTTCAAATGACTGGTCCTCAGTGTTGTGAGAACGATGACTGGTTAAAATTTTTGGTGGTTTCTTGTTCAGTCCATAGGCCCACATCATGTGACAAACCGGTGAGCATGTGGCTCTATTAGTATAGGAGATACCTGAAAACATATCACACTTTTCATCATAGTGCTTTTACCAATGCATAAAATGCATGGAGAAGTCATTTCGAATGACTGGTCCTCAGTGTTGTGAGAACGATGACTGGTTAAAATTTTTGGTGGTTTCTTGTTCAGTCCATAGGCCTACATCATGTGGCAAACCGGTGAGCATGTGGCTCTATTAGTATAGGAGATACCTGAAAACATATCACACTTTTCATCATAGTGCTTTTACCAATGCATAAAATGCATGGAGAAGTCATTTCGAATGACTGGTCCTCAGTGTTGTTAGGACGATGACTGGTTAAAATTTTTGGTGGTTTCTTGTTCAGTCCATAGGCCTACATCATGTGGCAAACCGGTGAGCATGTGGCTCTATTAGTATAGGAGATACCTGAAAACATATCACACTTTTCATCATAGTGCTTTTACCAATGCATAAAATGCATGGAGAAGTCATTTCGAATGACTGGTCCTCAGTGTTGTGAGAACGATGACTGGTTAAAATTTTTGGTGGTTTCTTGTTCAGTCCATAGGCCTACATCATGTGGCAAACCGGTGAGCATGTGGCTCTATTAGTATAGGAGATACCTGAAAACATATCACACTTTTCATCATAGTGCTTTTACCAATGCATAAAATGCATGGAGAAGTCATTTCGAATGACTGGTCCTCAGTGTTGTGAGAACGATGACTGGTTAAAATTTTTGGTGGTTTCTTGTTCAGTCCATAGGCCTACATCATGTGGCAAACCGGTGAGCATGTGGCTCTATTAGTATAGGAGATACCTGAAAACATATTACACTTTTCATCATAGTGCTTTTACCAATGCATAAAATGCATGGAGAAGTCATTTCGAATGACTGGTCCTCAGAGTTGTGAGAACGATGACTGGTTAAAATTTTTGGTGGTTTCTTGTTCAGTCCATAGGCCTACATCATGTGGCAAACCGGTGAGCATGTGGCTCTATTAGTATAGGAGATACCTGAAAACATATCACACTTTTCATCATAGTGCTTTTACCAATGCATAAAATGCATGGAGAAGTCATTTCGAATGACTGGTCCTCAGTGTTGTGAGAACGATGACTGGTTAAAATTTTTGGTGGTTTCTTGTTCAGTCCATAGGCCTACATCATGTGGCAAACCGGTGAGCATGTGGCTCTATTAGTATAGGAGATACCTGAAAACATATCACACTTTTCATCATAGTGCTTTTACCAATGCATAAAATGCATGGAGAAGTCATTTCGAATGACTGGTCCTCAGTGTTGTGAGAACGATGACTGGTTAAAATTTTTGGTGGTTTCTTGTTCAGTCCATAGGCCTACATCATGTGGCAAACCGGTGAGCATGTGGCTCTATTAGTATAGGCGATACCTAAAAACATATCACACTTTTCATCATAGTGCTTTTACCAATGCATAAAATGCATGGAGAAGTCATTTCGAATGACTGGTCCTCAGTGTTGTGAGAACGATGACTGGTTAAAATTTTTGGTGGTTTCTTGTTCAGTCCATAGGCCTACATCATGTGGCAAACCGGTGAGCATGTGGCTCTATTAGTATAGGAGATACCTGAAAACATATCACACTTTTCATCATAGTGCTTTTACCAATGCATAAAATGCATGGAGAAGTCATTTCGAATGACTGGTCCTCAGTGTTGTGAGAACGATGACTGGTTAAAATTTTTGGTGGTTTCTTGTTCAGTCCATAGGCCTACATCATGTGGCAAACCGGTGAGCATGTGGCTCTATTAGTATAGGAGATACCTGAAAACATATCACACTTTTCATCATAGTGCTTTTACCAATGCATAAAATGCATGGAGAAGTCATTTCGAATGACTGGTTCTCAGTGTTGTGAGAACGATGACTGGTTAAAATTTTTGGTGGTTTCTTGTTCAGTCCATAGGCCTACATCATGTGGCAAACCAGTGAGCATGTGGCTCTATTAGTATAGGAGATACCTGAAAACATATCACACTTTTCATCATAGTGCTTTTACCAATGCATAAAATGCATGGAGAAGTCATTTTGAATGACTGGTCCTCAGTGTTGTGAGAACGATGACTGGTTAAAATTTTTGGTGGTTTCTTGTTCAGTCCATAGGCCTACATCATGTGGCAAACCGGTGAGCATGTGGCTCTATTAGTATAGGAGATACCTGAAAACATATCACACTTTTCATCATAGTGCTTTTACCAATGCATAAAATGCATGGAGAAGTCATTTTGAATGACTGGTCCTCAGTGTTGTGAGAACGATGACTGGTTAAAATTTTTGGTGGTTTCTTGTTCAGTCCATAGGCCTACATCATGTGGCAAACCGGTGAGCATGTGGCTCTATTAGTATAGGAGATACCTGAAAACATATCACACTTTTCATCATAGTGCTTTTACCAATGCATAAAATGCATGGAGAAGTCATTTCGAATGACTGGTCCTCAGTGTTGTGAGAACGATGACTGGTTAAAATTTTTGGTGGTTTCTTGTTCAGTCCATAGGCCTACATCATGTGGCAAACCGGTGAGCATATGGCTCTATTAGTATAGGAGATACCTGAAAACATATCACACTTTTCATCATAGTGCTTTTACCAATGCATAAAATGCATGGAGAAGTCATTTCGAATGACTGGTCCTCAGTGTTGTGAGAACGATGACTGGTTAAAATTTTTGGTGGTTTCTTGTTCAGTCCATAGGCCCACATCATGTGACAAACCTGTGAGCATGTGGCTCTATTAGTATAGGAGATACCTGAAAACATATCACACTTTTCATCATAGTGCTTTTACCAATGCATAAAATGCATGGAGAAGTCATTTCGAATGACTGGTCCTCAGTGTTGTGAGAACGATGACTGGTTAAAATTTTTGGTGGTTTCTTGTTCAGTCCATAGGCCTACATCATGTGGCAAACCGGTGAGCATGTGGCTCTATTAGTATAGGAGATACCTGAAAACATATCACACTTTTCATCATAGTGCTTTTACCAATGCATAAAATGCATGGAGAAGTCATTTCGAATGACTGGTCCTCAGTGTTGTGAGAACGATGACTGGTTAAAATTTTTGGTGGTTTCTTGTTCAGTCCATAGGCCCACATCATGTGGCAAACCGGAGAGCATGTGGCTCTATTAGTATAGGAGATACCTGAAAACATATCACACTTTTCATCATAGTGCTTTTACCAATGCATAAAATGCATGGAGAAGTCATTTCGAATGACTGGTCCTCAGTGTTGTGAGAACGATGACTGGTTAAAATTTTTGGTGGTTTCTTGTTCAGTCCATAGGCCTACATCATGTGGCAAACCGGTGAGCATGTGGCTCTATTAGTATAGGAGATACCTGAAAACATATCACACTTTTCATCATAGTGCTTTTACCAATGCATAAAATGCATGGAGAAGTCATTTCGAATGACTGGTCCTCAGTGTTGTGAGAACGATGACTGGTTAAAATTTTTGGTGGTTTCTTGTTCAGTCCATAGGCCTACATCATGTGGCAAACCGGTGAGCATATGGCTCTATTAGTATAGGAGATACCTGAAAACATATCACACTTTTCATCATAGTGCTTTTACCAATGCATAAAATGCATGGAGAAGTCATTTCGAATGACTGGTCCTCAGTGTTGTGAGAACGATGACTGGTTAAAATTTTTGGTGGTTTCTTGTTCAGTCCATAGGCCCACATCATGTGACAAACCGGTGAGCATGTGGCTCTATTAGTATAGGAGATACCTGAAAACATATCACACTTTTCATCATAGTGCTTTTACCAATGCATAAAATGCATGGAGAAGTCATTTCGAATGACTGGTCCTCAGTGTTGTGAGAACGATGACTGGTTAAAATTTTTGGTGGTTTCTTGTTCAGTCCATAGGCCTACATCATGTGGCAAACCGGTGAGCATGTGGCTCTATTAGTATAGGAGATACCTGAAAACATATCACACTTTTCATCATAGTGCTTTTACCAATGCATAAAATGCATGGAGAAGTCATTTCGAATGACTGGTCCTCAGTGTTGTGAGAACGATGACTGGTTAAAATTTTTGGTGGTTTCTTGTTCAGTCCATAGGCCCACATCATGTGGCAAACCGGTGAGCATGTGGCTCTATTAGTATAGGAGATACCTGAAAACATATCACACTTTTCATCATAGTGCTTTTACCAATGCATAAAATGCATGGAGAAGTCATTTTGAATGACTGGTCCTCAGTGTTGTGAGAACGATGACTGGTTAAAATTTTTGGTGGTTTCTTGTTCAGTCCATAGGCCTACATCATGTGGCAAACCGGTGAGCATGTGGCTCTATTATTATAGGAGATACCTGAAAACATATCACACTTTTCATCATAGTGCTTTTACCAATGCATAAAATGCATGGAGAAGTCATTTCGAATGACTGGTCCTCAGTGTTGTGAGAACGATGACTGGTTAAAATTTTTGGTGGTTTCTTGTTCAGTCCATAGGCCTACATCATGTGGCAAACCGGTGAGCATATGGCTCTATTAGTATAGGAGATACCTGAAAACATATCACACTTTTCATCATAGTGCTTTTACCAATGCATAAAATGCATGGAGAAGTCATTTCGAATGACTGGTCCTCAGTGTTGTGAGAACGATGACTGGTTAAAATTTTTGGTGGTTTCTTGTTCAGTCCATAGGCCCACATCATGTGACAAACCGGTGAGCATGTGGCTCTATTAGTATAGGAGATACCTGAAAACATATCACACTTTTCATCATAGTGCTTTTACCAATGCATAAAATGCATGGAGAAGTCATTTCGAATGACTGGTCCTCAGTGTTGTGAGAACGATGACTGGTTAAAATTTTTGGTGGTTTCTTGTTCAGTCCATAGGCCTACATCATGTGGCAAACCGGTGAGCATGTGGCTCTATTAGTATAGGAGATACCTGAAAACATATCACACTTTTCATCAAAGTGCTTTTACCAATGCATAAAATGCATGGAGAAGTCATTTCGAATGACTGGTCCTCAGTGTTGTGAGAACAATGACTGGTTAAAATTTTTGGTGGTTTCTTGTTCAGTCCATAGGCCTACATCATGTGGCAAACCGGTGAGCATATGGCTCTATTAGTATAGGAGATACCTGAAAACATATCACACTTTTCATCATAGTATAGTATCTCCTATACTAATAGAGCCATATGCTCACCGGTTTGCCACATGATGTAGGCCTATGGACTGAACAAGAAACCACCAAAAATTTTAACCAGTCATCGTTCTCACAACACTGAGGACCAGTCATTCGAAATGACTTCTCCATGCATTTTATGCATTGGTAAAAGCACTATGATGAAAAGTGTGATATGTTTTCAGGTATCTCCTATACTAATAGAGCCACATGCTCACCGGTTTGCCACATGATGTAGGCCTATGGACTGAACAAGAAACCACCAAAAATTTTAACCAGTCATTGTTCTCACAACACTGAGGACCAGTCATTCGAAATGACTTCTCCATGCATTTTATGCATTGGTAAAAGCACTATGATGAAAAGTGTGATATGTTTTCAGGTATCTCCTATACTAATAGAGCCACATGCTCACCGGTTTGCCACATGATGTAGGCCTATGGACTGAACAAGAAACCACCAAAAATTTTAACCAGTCATCGTTCTCACAACACTGAGGACCAGTCATTCGAAATGACTTCTCCATGCATTTTATGCATTGGTAAAAGCACTATGATGAAAAGTGTGATATGTTTTCAGGTATCTCCTATACTAATAGAGCCACATGCTCACCGGTTTGTCACATGATGTAGGCCTATGGACTGAACAAGAAACCACCAAAAATTTTAACCAGTCATCGTTCTCACAACACTGAGGACCAGTCATTCGAAATGAGTTCTCCATGCATTTTATGCATTGGTAAAAGCACTATGATGAAAAGTGTGATATGTTTTCAGGTATCTCCTATACTAATAGAGCCATATGCTCACCGGTTTGCCACATGATGTAGGCCTATGGACTGAACAAGAAACCACCAAAAATTTTAACCAGTCATCGTTCTCACAACACTGAGGACCAGTCATTCGAAATGACTTCTCCATGCATTTTATGCATTGGTAAAAGCACTATGATGAAAAGTGTGATATGTTTTCAGGTATCTCCTATACTAATAGAGCCACATGCTCACCGGTTTGTCACATGATGTAGGCCTATGGACTGAACAAGAAACCACCAAAAATTTTAACCAGTCATCGTTCTCACAACACTGAGGACCAGTCATTCGAAATGACTTCTCCATGCATTTTATGCATTGGTAAAAGCACTATGATGAAAAGTGTGATATGTTTTCAGGTATCTCCTATACTAATAGAGCCATATGCTCACCGGTTTGCCACATGATGTAGGCCTATGGACTGAACAAGAAACCACCAAAAATTTTAACCAGTCATCGTTCTCACAACACTGAGGACCAGTCATTCGAAATGACTTCTCCATGCATTTTATGCATTGGTAAAAGCACTATGATGAAAAGTGTGATATGTTTTCAGGTATCTCCTATACTAATAGAGCCACATGCTCACCGGTTTGCCACATGATGTAGGCCTATGGACTGAACAAGAAACCACCAAAAATTTTAACCAGTCATTGTTCTCACAACACTGAGGACCAGTCATTCGAAATGACTTCTCCATGCATTTTATGCATTGGTAAAAGCACTATGATGAAAAGTGTGATATGTTTTCAGGTATCTCCTATACTAATAGAGCCACATGCTCACCGGTTTGCCACATGATGTAGGCCTATGGACTGAACAAGAAACCACCAAAAATTTTAACCAGTCATCGTTCTCACAACACTGAGGACCAGTCATTCGAAATGAGTTCTCCATGCATTTTATGCATTGGTAAAAGCACTATGATGAAAAGTGTGATATGTTTTCAGGTATCTCCTATACTAATAGAGCCACATGCTCACCGGTTTGCCACATGATGTAGGCCTATGGACTGAACAAGAAACCACCAAAAATTTTAACCAGTCATCGTTCTCACAACACTGAGGACCAGTCATTCGAAATGACTTCTCCATGCATTTTATGCATTGGTAAAAGCACTATGATGAAAAGTGTGATATGTTTTCAGGTATCTCCTATACTAATAGAGCCATATGCTCACCGGTTTGCCACATGATGTAGGCCTATGGACTGAACAAGAAACCACCAAAAATTTTAACCAGTCATTGTTCTCACAACACTGAGGACCAGTCATTCGAAATGACTTCTCCATGCATTTTATGCATTGGTAAAAGCACTATGATGAAAAGTGTGATATGTTTTCAGGTATCTCCTATACTAATAGAGCCACATGCTCACCGGTTTGCCACATGATGTAGGCCTATGGACTGAACAAGAAACCACCAAAAATTTTAACCAGTCATCGTTCTCACAACACTGAGGACCAGTCATTCGAAATGACTTCTCCATGCATTTTATGCATTGGTAAAAGCACTATGATGAAAAGTGTGATATGTTTTCAGGTATCTCCTATACTAATAGAGCCACATGCTCACCGGTTTGTCACATGATGTGGGCCTATGGACTGAACAAGAAACCACCAAAAATTTTAACCAGTCATCGTTCTCACAACACTGAGGACCAGTCATTCGAAATGACTTCTCCATGCATTTTATGCATTGGTAAAAGCACTATGATGAAAAGTGTGATATGTTTTCAGGTATCTCCTATACTAATAGAGCCATATGCTCACCGGTTTGCCACATGATGTAGGCCTATGGACTGAACAAGAAACCACCAAAAATTTTAACCAGTCATCGTTCTCACAACACTGAGGACCAGTCATTCGAAATGACTTCTCCATGCATTTTATGCATTGGTAAAAGCACTATGTTGAAAAGTGTGATATGTTTTCAGGTATCTCCTATACTAATAGAGCCACATGCTCACCGGTTTGCCACATGATGTAGGCCTATGGACTGAACAAGAAACCACCAAAAATTTTAACCAGTCATCGTTCTCACAACACTGAGGACCAGTCATTCAAAATGACTTCTCCATGCATTTTATGCATTGGTAAAAGCACTATGATGAAAAGTGTGATGTTTTCAGGTATCTCCTATACTAATAGAGCCACATGCTCACCGGTTTGCCACATGATGTGGGCCTATGGACTGAACAAGAAACCACCAAAAATTTTAACCAGTCATCGTTCTCACAACACTGAGGACCAGTCATTCGAAATGACTTCTCCATGCATTTTATGCATTGGTAAAAGCACTATGATGAAAAGTGTGATATGTTTTCAGGTATCTCCTATACTAATAGAGCCACATGCTCACCGGTTTGCCACATGATGTAGGCCTATGGACTGAACAAGAAACCACCAAAAATTTTAACCAGTCATCGTTCTCACAACACTGAGGACCAGTCATTCGAAATGACTTCTCCATGCATTTTATGCATTGGTAAAAGCACTATGATGAAAAGTGTGATATGTTTTCAGGTATCTCCTATACTAATAGAGCCACATGCTCACAGGTTTGTCACATGATGTGGGCCTATGGACTGAACAAGAAACCACCAAAAATTTTAACCAGTCATCGTTCTCACAACACTGAGGACCAGTCATTCGAAATGACTTCTCCATGCATTTTATGCATTGGTAAAAGCACTATGATGAAAAGTGTGATATGTTTTCAGGTATCTCCTATACTAATAGAGCCATATGCTCACCGGTTTGCCACATGATGTAGGCCTATGGACTGAACAAGAAACCACCAAAAATTTTAACCAGTCATCGTTCTCACAACACTGAGGACCAGTCATTCGAAATGACTTCTCCATGCATTTTATGCATTGGTAAAAGCACTATGATGAAAAGTGTGATATGTTTTCAGGTATCTCCTATACTAATAGAGCCACATGCTCACCGGTTTGCCACATGATGTAGGCCTATGGACTGAACAAGAAACCACCAAAAATTTTAACCAGTCATCGTTCTCACAACACTGAGGACCAGTCATTCAAAATGACTTCTCCATGCATTTTATGCATTGGTAAAAGCACTATGATGAAAAGTGTGATATGTTTTCAGGTATCTCCTATACTAATAGAGCCACATGCTCACCGGTTTGCCACATGATGTAGGCCTATGGACTGAACAAGAAACCACCAAAAATTTTAACCAGTCATCGTTCTCACAACACTGAGGACCAGTCATTCAAAATGACTTCTCCATGCATTTTATGCATTGGTAAAAGCACTATGATGAAAAGTGTGATATGTTTTCAGGTATCTCCTATACTAATAGAGCCACATGCTCACTGGTTTGCCACATGATGTAGGCCTATGGACTGAACAAGAAACCACCAAAAATTTTAACCAGTCATCGTTCTCACAACACTGAGAACCAGTCATTCGAAATGACTTCTCCATGCATTTTATGCATTGGTAAAAGCACTATGATGAAAAGTGTGATATGTTTTCAGGTATCTCCTATACTAATAGAGCCACATGCTCACCGGTTTGCCACATGATGTAGGCCTATGGACTGAACAAGAAACCACCAAAAATTTTAACCAGTCATCGTTCTCACAACACTGAGGACCAGTCATTCGAAATGACTTCTCCATGCATTTTATGCATTGGTAAAAGCACTATGATGAAAAGTGTGATATGTTTTCAGGTATCTCCTATACTAATAGAGCCACATGCTCACCGGTTTGCCACATGATGTAGGCCTATGGACTGAACAAGAAACCACCAAAAATTTTAACCAGTCATCGTTCTCACAACACTGAGGACCAGTCATTCGAAATGACTTCTCCATGCATTTTATGCATTGGTAAAAGCACTATGATGAAAAGTGTGATATGTTTTTAGGTATCTCCTATACTAATAGAGCCACATGCTCACCGGTTTGCCACATGATGTAGGCCTATGGACTGAACAAGAAACCACCAAAAATTTTAACCAGTCATCGTTCTCACAACACTGAGGACCAGTCATTCGAAATGACTTCTCCATGCATTTTATGCATTGGTAAAAGCACTATGATGAAAAGTGTGATATGTTTTCAGGTATCTCCTATACTAATAGAGCCACATGCTCACCGGTTTGCCACATGATGTAGGCCTATGGACTGAACAAGAAACCACCAAAAATTTTAACCAGTCATCGTTCTCACAACTCTGAGGACCAGTCATTCGAAATGACTTCTCCATGCATTTTATGCATTGGTAAAAGCACTATGATGAAAAGTGTAATATGTTTTCAGGTATCTCCTATACTAATAGAGCCACATGCTCACCGGTTTGCCACATGATGTAGGCCTATGGACTGAACAAGAAACCACCAAAAATTTTAACCAGTCATCGTTCTCACAACACTGAGGACCAGTCATTCGAAATGACTTCTCCATGCATTTTATGCATTGGTAAAAGCACTATGATGAAAAGTGTGATATGTTTTCAGGTATCTCCTATACTAATAGAGCCACATGCTCACCGGTTTGCCACATGATGTAGGCCTATGGACTGAACAAGAAACCACCAAAAATTTTAACCAGTCATCGTTCTCACAACACTGAGGACCAGTCATTCGAAATGACTTCTCCATGCATTTTATGCATTGGTAAAAGCACTATGATGAAAAGTGTGATATGTTTTCAGGTATCTCCTATACTAATAGAGCCACATGCTCACCGGTTTGCCACATGATGTAGGCCTATGGACTGAACAAGAAACCACCAAAAATTTTAACCAGTCATCGTCCTAACAACACTGAGGACCAGTCATTCGAAATGACTTCTCCATGCATTTTATGCATTGGTAAAAGCACTATGATGAAAAGTGTGATATGTTTTCAGGTATCTCCTATACTAATAGAGCCACATGCTCACCGGTTTGCCACATGATGTAGGCCTATGGACTGAACAAGAAACCACCAAAAATTTTAACCAGTCATCGTTCTCACAACACTGAGGACCAGTCATTCGAAATGACTTCTCCATGCATTTTATGCATTGGTAAAAGCACTATGATGAAAAGTGTGATATGTTTTCAGGTATCTCCTATACTAATAGAGCCACATGCTCACCGGTTTGTCACATGATGTGGGCCTATGGACTGAACAAGAAACCACCAAAAATTTTAACCAGTCATCGTTCTCACAACACTGAGGACCAGTCATTCGAAATGACTTCTCCATGCATTTTATGCATTGGTAAAAGCACTATGATGAAAAGTGTGATATGTTTTCAGGTATCTCCTATACTAATAGAGCCATATGCTCACCGGTTTGCCACATGATGTAGGCCTATGGACTGAACAAGAAACCACCAAAAATTTTAACCAGTCATCGTTCTCACAACACTGAGGACCAGTCATTCGAAATGACTTCTCCATGCATTTTATGCATTGGTAAAAGCACTATGATGAAAAGTGTGATATGTTTTCAGGTATCTCCTATACTAATAGAGCCACATGCTCACCGGTTTGCCACATGATGTAGGCCTATGGACTGAACAAGAAACCACCAAAAATTTTAACCAGTCATCGTTCTCACAACACTGAGGACCAGTCATTCGAAATGACTTCTCCATGCATTTTATGCATTGGTAAAAGCACTATGATGAAAAGTGTGATATGTTTTCAGGTATCTCCTATACTAATAGAGCCACATGCTCACCGGTTTGCCACATGATGTAGGCCTATGGACTGAACAAGAAACCACCAAAAATTTTAACCAGTCATCGTTCTCACAACACTGAGGACCAGTCATTCAAAATGACTTCTCCATGCATTTTATGCATTGGTAAAAGCACTATGATGAAAAGTGTGATATGTTTTCAGGTATCTCCTATACTAATAGAGCCACATGCTCACCGGTTTGCCACATGATGTAGGCCTATGGACTGAACAAGAAACCACCAAAAATTTTAACCAGTCATCGTTCTCACAACACTGAGGACCAGTCATTCGAAATGACTTCTCCATGCATTTTATGCATTGGTAAAAGCACTATGATGAAAAGTGTGATATGTTTTCAGGTATCTCCTATACTAATAGAGCCATATGCTCACCGGTTTGCCACATGATGTAGGCCTATGGACTGAACAAGAAACCACCAAAAATTTTAACCAGTCATCGTTCTCACAACACTGAGGACCAGTCATTCGAAATGACTTCTCCATGCATTTTATGCATTGGTAAAAGCACTATGATGAAAAGTGTGATATGTTTTCAGGTATCTCCTATACTAATAGAGCCACATGCTCACCGGTTTGCCACATGATGTAGGCCTATGGACTGAACAAGAAACCACCAAAAATTTTAACCAGTCATCGTTCTCACAACACTGAGGACCAGTCATTCAAAATGACTTCTCCATGCATTTTATGCATTGGTAAAAGCACTATGATGAAAAGTGTGATATGTTTTCAGGTATCTCCTATACTAATAGAGCCACATGCTCACCGGTTTGTCACATGATGTAGGCCTATGGACTGAACAAGAAACCACCAAAAATTTTAACCAGTCATCGTTCTCACAACACTGAGGACCAGTCATTCGAAATGAGTTCTCCATGCATTTTATGCATTGGTAAAAGCACTATGATGAAAAGTGTGATATGTTTTCAGGTATCTCCTATACTAATAGAGCCACATGCTCACCGGTTTGCCACATGATGTAGACCTATGGACTGAACAAGAAACCACCAAAAATTTTAACCAGTCATCGTTCTCACAACACTGAGGACCAGTCATTCGAAATGACTTCTCCATGCATTTTATGCATTGGTAAAAGCACTATGATGAAAAGTGTGATATGTTTTCAGGTATCTCCTATATTATTAGAGCCACATGCTCACCGGTTTGCCACATGATGTAGGCCTATGGACTGAACAAGAAACCACCAAAAATTTTAACCAGTCATCGTTCTCACAACACTGAGGACCAGTCATTCGAAATGACTTCTCCATGCATTTTATGCATTGGTAAAAGCACTATGATGAAAAGTGTGATATGTTTTCAGGTATCTCCTATATTATTAGAGCTACATGCTCACCGGTTTGCCACATGATGTAGGCCTATGGACTGAACAAGAAACCACCAAAAATTTTAACCAGTCATCGTTCTCACAACACTGAGGACCAGTCATTCGAAATGACTTCTCCATGCATTTTATGCATTGGTAAAAGCACTATGATGAAAAGTGTGATATGTTTTCAGGTATCTCCTATACTAATAGAGCCACATGCTCACCGGTTTGCCACATGATGTGGGCCTATGGACTGAACAAGAAACCACCAAAAATTTTAACCAGTCATCGTTCTCACAACACTGAGAACCAGTCATTCGAAATGACTTCTCCATGCATTTTATGCATTGGTAAAAGCACTATGATGAAAAGTGTGATATGTTTTCAGGTATCTCCTATACTAATAGAGCCACATGCTCACCGGTTTGCCACATGATGTAGGCCTATGGACTGAACAAGAAACCACCAAAAATTTTAACCAGTCATCGTTCTCACAACACTGAGGACCAGTCATTCGAAATTACTTCTCCATGCATTTTATGCATTGGTAAAAGCACTATGATGAAAAGTGTGATATGTTTTCAGGTATCTCCTATACTAATAGAGCCACATGCTCACCGGTTTGCCACATGATGTAGGCCTATGGACTGAACAAGAAACCACCAAAAATTTTAACCAGTCATCGTTCTCACAACACTGAGGACCAGTCATTCGAAATGACTTCTCCATGCATTTTATGCATTGGTAAAAGCACTATGATGAAAAGTGTGATATGTTTTCAGGTATCTCCTATACTAATAGAGCCACATGCTCACCGGTTTGCCACATGATGTAGGCCTATGGACTGAACAAGAAACCACCAAAAATTTTAACCAGTCATCGTTCTCACAACACTGAGGACCAGTCATTCGAAATGACTTCTCCATGCATTTTATGCATTGGTAAAAGCACTATGATGAAAAGTGTGATATGTTTTCAGGTATCTCCTATACTAATAGCGCCACATGCTCACCGGTTTGCCACATGATGTAGGCCTATGGACTGAACAAGAAACCACCAAAAATTTTAACCAGTCATCGTTCTCACAACATTGAGGACCAGTCATTCGAAATGACTTCTCCATGCATTTTATGCATTGGTAAAAGCACTATGATGAAAAGTGTGATATGTTTTCAGGTATCTCCTATACTAATAGAGCCACATGCTCACCGGTTTGCCACATGATGTAGGCCTATGGACTGAAACAAGAAACCACCAAAAATTTTAACCAGTCATCGTTCTCACAAACATTGAGGACCAGTCATTCGAAATGACTTCTCCATGCATTTTATGCATTGGTAAAAGCACTATGATGAAAAGTGTGATATGTTTTCAGTATCTCCTATACTAATAGAGCCACATGCTCACCGGTTTGCCACATGATGTAGGCCTATGGACTGACAAGAAACCACCAAAAATTTTAACCAGTCATCGTTCTCACAACACTGAGGACCAGTCATTCGAAATGACTTCTCCATGCATTTTATGCAGTGGTAAAAGCACTATGATGAAAAGTGTGATATGTTTTCAGGTATCTCCTATACTAATAGAGCCACATGCTCACCGGTTTGCCACATGATGTGGGCCTATGGACTGAACAAGAAACCACCAAAAATTTTAACCAGTCATCGTTCTCACAACACTGAGGACCAGTCATTCGAAATGACTTCTCCATGCATTTTATGCATTGGTAAAAGCACTATGATGAAAAGTGTGATATGTTTTTCAGGTATCTCCTATACTAATAGAGCCACATGCTCCACCGGTTTGGCCACATGATGTAGGCCTATGGACTGAACAAGAAACCACCAAAAATTTTAACCAGTCATCGTTCTCACAACACTGAGGACCAGTCATTCGAAATGACTTCTCCATGCATTTATGCATTGGTAAAAGCACTATGATGAAAAGTGTGATATGTTTTCAGGTATCTCCTATACTAATAGAGCCACATGCTCACCGGTTTGCCACATGATGTAGGCCTATGGACTGAACAAGAAACCACCAAAAATTTTAAACCAGTCATCGTTCTCACAACACTGAGGACCAGTCATTCAAAATGACTTCTCCATGCATTTATGCATTGGTAAAAGCACTATGATGAAAAGTGTGATATGTTTTCAGGTATCTCCTATACTAATAGAGCCACATGCTCACCGGTTTGCACATGATGTAGGCCTAGGACTGAACAAGAAACCACCAAAAATTTTAACCAGTCATCGTTCTCACAACACTGAGGACCAGTCATTCGAAATGACTTCTCCATGCATTTTATGCATTGGTAAAACCACTATGATGAAAAGTGTGATATGTTTTCAGGTATCTCCTATACTAATAGAGCCACATGCTCACCGGTTTGCCACATGATGTAGGCCTATGGACTGAACAAGAAACCACCAAAAATTTTAACCAGTCATCGTTCTCACAACACTGAGGACCAGTCATTCGAAATGACTTCTCCATGCATTTTATGCATTGGTAAAAGCACTATGATGAAAAGTGAATATGTTTTCAGGTATCTCCTATACTAATAGAGCCACATGCTCACCGGTTTGCCACATGATGTAGGCCTATGGACTGAACAAGAAACCACCAAAATTTTAACTAGTCATCGTTCTCACAACACTGAGGACCAGTCATTCGAAATGACTTCTCCATGCATTTATGCATTGGTAAAAGCACTATGAAGAAAAGTGTGATATGTTTTCAGGTATCTCCTATACTAATAGAGCCAACATGCTCACCGGTTTTGCCACATGATGTAGGCCTATGGACTGAACAAGAACCACCAAAAGTTTTAACCAGTCATTGTTCTCACAACACTGAGGACCAGTCATTCGAAATGACTTCTCCATGCATTTTATGCATTGGTAAAAGCACTATGATGAAAAGTGTGATATGTTTTCAGGTATCTCCTATACTAATAGAGCCACATGCTCACCGGTTTGCCACATGATGTAGGCCTATGGACTGAACAAGAAACCACCAAAAATTTTAACCAGTCCATCGTTCTCACACACTGAGGACCAGTCATTCGAAATGACTTCATGCATTTTATGCATTGGTAAAAGCACTATGATGAAAAGTGTGATATGTTTTCAGGTATCTCCTATACTAATAGAGCCACATGCTCACCGGTTTGCCACATGATGTAGGCCTATGGACTGAACAAGAAACCACCAAAAATTTTAACCAGTCATCGTTCTCACAACACTGAGGACCAGTCATTCGAAATGACTTCTCCATGCATTTTATGCATTGGTAAAAGCACTATGATGAAAAGTGTGATATGTTTTCAGGTATCTCCTATACTAATAGAGCCACATGCTCACCGGTTTGCCACATGATGTAGGCCTATGGACTGAACAAGAAACCACCAAAAAATTTTAACCAGTCATCGTTCTCACAACACTGAGGACCAGTCATTCGAAATGACTTCTCCATGCATTTTATGCATTGGTAAAAGCACTATGATGAAAAGTGTGATATGTTTTCAGGTATCTCCTATACTAATAGAGCACATGCTCACCGGTTTGCCACATGATGTAGGCCTATGGACTGAACAAGAAACCACCAAAAAATTTTAACTAGTCATCGTTCTCACAACACTGAGGACCAGTCATTCGAAATGACTTCTCCATGCATTTTATGCATTGGTAAAAGCACTATGATGAAAAGTGTGATATGTTTTCAGGTATCTCCTATACTAATAGAGCCACATGCTCACCGGTTTGCCACATGATGTAGGCCTATGGACTGAACAAGAAACCAACCAAAATTTAACCAGTCATTGTTCTCAACAACACTGAGGACCAGTCATTCGAATGACTTCTCCATGCATTTTATGCATTGGAAAAGCACTATGATGAAAAGTGTGATATTTTTCAGGTATCTCCTATACTAATAGAGCCACATGCTCACCGGTTTGCCACATGATGTAGGCCTATGGACTGAACAAGAAACCACCAAAATTTTAACCAGTCATCGTTCTCACAACACTGAGGACCAGTCATTCGAAATGACTTCTCCATGCATTTTATGCATTGGTAAAAGCACTATGATGGAAAAGTGTGGATATGTTTTCAGGTATCTCCTATACTAATAGAGCCACATGCTCACCCGGTTTGCCACATGATGTAGGCCTATGGACTGAACAAGAAACCACCAAAAATTTTAACCAGTCATCGTTTCTCACAACACTGAGGACCAGTCCATTCGAAATGACTTCTCCATGCATTTTATGCATTGGTAAAACCACTATGATGAAAAGTGTGATATGTTTCAGGTATCTCCTATACTAATAGAGCCACATGCTCACCCCCGGTTTGCCACATGATGTAGGGCCTATGGACTGAACAAGAAACCACCAAAAATTTTAACCAGTCATCGTTCTCACAACACTGAGGACCAGTCATTCGAAATGACTTCTCCATGCATTTTATGCATTAGTAAAAGCACTATGATGAAAAGTGTGATATGTTTTCAGGTATCTCCTATACTAATAGAGCCACATGCTCACACGGTTTGCCACATGATGTAGGCCTATGGACTGAACAAGAAACCACCAAAAATTTTAACCAGTCATCGTTCTCACAACACTGAGGACCAGTCATTCAAAATGACTTCTCCATGCATTTTATGCATTGGTAAAAGCACTATGATGAAAAGTGTGATATGTTTTCAGGTATCTCCTATACTAATAGAGCCACAATGCTCACCGGTTTGCCACATGATGTAGGCCTATGGACTGAACAAGAAACCACCAAATATTTTAACCAGTCATCGTTCTCACAACACCTGAGGACCAGTCATTCGAAATGACTTCTCCATGCATTTTATGCATTGGTAAAAACCACTATGATGAAAAGTGTGATATGTTTTCAGGTATCTCCTATACTAATAGAGCCACATGCTCACCGGTTTGCCACATGATGTAGGCCTATGGACTGAACAAGAAACCACCAAAAATTTTAACCAGTCATCGTTCTCACAACACTGAGGACCAGTCATTCGAAATGACTTCTCCATGCATTTTATGCATTGGTAAAAGCACTACGATGAAAAGTGTGATATGTTTTCAGGTATCTCCTATACTAATAGAGCCACATGCTCACCGTTTGCCACATGATGTAGGCCTATGGACTGAACAAGAAACCACCAAAATTTTAACTAGCCATCGTTCTCACAACACTGAGGACCAGTCATTCGAAATGACTTCTCCATGCATTTTATGCATTGGTAAAAGCACTATGATGAAAAGTGTGATATGTTTTCAGGTATCTCCTATACTAATAGAGCCCACATGCTCAC
>NW_027193811.1:0-42631 GCF_032444005.1 Ranitomeya imitator
GCATGTGGCTCTATTAGTATAGGAGATACCTGAAAACATATCACACTTTTCATCATAGTGCTTTTACCAATGCATAAAATGCATGGAGAAGTCATTTCGAATGACTGGTCCTCAGTGTTGTGAGAACAATGACTGGTTAAAATTTTTGGTGGTTTCTTGTTCAGTCCATAGGCCTACATCATGTGGCAAACCGGTGAGCATGTGGCTCTATTAGTATAGGAGATACCTGAAAACATATCACACTTTTCATCATAGTGCTTTTACCAATGCATAAAATGCATGGAGAAGTCATTTCGAATGACTGGTCCTCAGTGTTGTGAGAACGATGACTGGTTAAAATTTTTGGTGGTTTCCTGTTCAGTCCATAGGCCTACATCATGTGGCAAACCGGTGAGCATGTGGCTCTATTAGTATAGGAGATACCTGAAAACATATCACACTTTTCATCATAGTGCTTTTACCAATGCATAAAATGCATGGAGAAGTCATTTCGAATGACTGGTCCTCAGTGTTGTGAGAACGATGACTGGTTAAAATTTTTGGTGGTTTCTTGTTCAGTCCATAGGCCTACATCATGTGGCAAACCGGTGAGCATGTGGCTCTATTAGTATAGGAGATACCTGAAAACATATCACACTTTTCATCATAGTGCTTTTACCAATGCATAAAATGCATGGAGAAGTCATTTCGGATGACTGGTCCTCAGTGTTGTGAGAACGATGACTGGTTAAAATTTTTGGTGGTTTCTTGTTCAGTCCATAGGCCTACATCATGTGGCAAACCGGTGAGCATGTGGCTCTATTAGTATAGGAGATACCTGAAAACATATCACACTTTTCATCATAGTGCTTTTACCAATGCATAAAATGCATGGAGAAGTCATTTCGAATGACTGGTCCTCAGTGTTGTGAGAACGATGACTGGTTAAAATTTTTGGTGGTTTCTTGTTCAGTCCATAGGCCTACATCATGTGGCAAACCGGTGAGCATGTGGCTCTATTAGTATAGGAGATACCTGAAAACATATCACACTTTTAATCATAGTGCTTTTACCAATGCATAAAATGCATGGAGAAGTCATTTCGAACGACTGGTCCTCAGTGTTGTGAGAACGATGACTGGTTAATATTTTTGGTGGTTTCTTGTTCAGTCCATAGGCCTACATCATGTGGCAAACCGGTGAGCATGTGGCTCTATTAGTATAGGAGATACCTGAAAACATATCACACTTTTCATCATAGTGCTTTTACCAATGCATAAAATGCATGGAGAAGTCATTTCGAATGACTGGTCCTCAGTGTTGTGAGAACGATGACTGGTTAAAATTTTTGGTGGTTTCTTGTTCAGTCCATAGGCCTACATCATGTGGCAAACCGGTGAGCATGTGGCTCTATTAGTATAGGAGATACCTGAAAACATATCACACTTTTCATCATAGTGCTTTTACCAATGCATAAAATGCATGGAGAAGTCATTTCGAATGACTGGTCCTCAGTGTTGTGAGAACGATGACTGGTTAAAATTTTTGGTGGTTTCTTGTTCAGTCCATAGGCCTACATCATGTGGCAAACCGGTGAGCATGTGGCTCTATTAGTATAGGAGATACCTGAAAACATATCACACTTTTCATCATAGTGCTTTTACCAATGCATAAAATGCATGGAGAAGTCATTTCGAATGACTGGTCCTCAGTGTTGTGAGAACGATGACTGGTTAAAATTTTTGGTGGTTTCTTGTTCAGTCCATAGGCCTACATCATGTGGCAAACCGGTGAGCATGTGGCTCTATTAGTATAGGAGATACCTGAAAACATATCACACTTTTCAATCATAGTGCTTTTACCAATGCATAAAATGCATGGAGAAGTCATTTCGAATGACTGGTCCTCAGTGTTGTGAGAACGATGACTGGTTAAAATTTTTGGTGGTTTCTTGTTCAGTCCATAGGCCTACATCATGTGGCAAACCGGTGAGCATGTGGCTCTATTAGTATAGGAGATACCTGAAAACACACTTTTCATCATAGTGCTTTTACCAATGCATAAAATGCATGGAGAAGTCATTTCGAATGACTGGTCCTCAGTGTTGTGAGAACGATGACTGGTTAAAATTTTTGGTGGTTTCTTGTTCAGTCCATAGGCCTACATCATGTGGCAAACCGGTGAGCATGTGGCTCTATTAGTATAGGAGATACCTGAAAACATATCACACTTTTTCATCATAGTGCTTTTACCAATGCATAAAATGCATGGAGAAGTCATTCGAATGACTGGTCCTCAGTGTTGTGAGAACGATGACTGGTTAAAATTTTTGGTGGTTTCTTGTTCAGTCCATAGGCCTACATCATGTGGCAAACCGGTGAGCATGTGGCTCTATTAGTATAGGAGATACCTGAAAACATATCACACTTTTCAATCATAGTGCTTTTACCAATGCATAAAATGCATGGAGAAGTCATTTCGAATGACTGGTCCTCAGTGTTGTGAGAACGATGACTGGTTAAAATTTTGGTGGTTTCTTGTTCAGTCCATAGGCCTACATCATGTGGCAAACCGGTGAGCATGTGGCTCTATTAGTATAGGAGATACCTGAAAACATATCACACTTTTCATCATAGTGCTTTTACCAATGCATAAAATGCATGGAGAAGTCATTTCGAATGACTGGTCCTCAGTGTTGTGAGAACGATGACTGGTTAAAATTTTTGGTGGTTTCTTGTTCAGTCCATAGGCCTACATCATGTGGCAAACCGGTGAGCATGTGGCTCTATTAGTATAGGAGATACCTGAAAACATATCACACTTTTCATCATAGTGCTTTTACCAATGCATAAAATGCATGGAGAAGTCATTTCGAATGACTGGTCCTCAGTGTTGTGAGAACGATGACTGGTTAAAATTTTTGGTGGTTTCTTGTTCAGTCCATAGGCCTACATCATGTGGCAAACCGGTGAGCATGTGGCTCTATTAGTATAGGAGATACCTGAAAACATCACACTTTTCATCATAGTGCTTTTACCAATGCATAAAATGCATGGAGAAGTCATTTCGAATGACTGGTCCTCAGTGTTGTGAGAACGATGACTGGTTAAAATTTTTGGTGGTTTCTTGTTCAGTCCATAGGCCTACATCATGTGGCAAACCGGTGAGCATGTGGCTCTATTAGTATAGGAGATACCTGAAAACATATCACACTTTTCATCATAGTGCTTTTACCAATGCATAAAATGCATGGAGAAGTCATTTCGAATGACTGGTCCTCAGTGTTGTGAGAACGATGACTGGTTAAAATTTTTGGTGGTTTCTTGTTCAGTCCATAGGCCTACATCATGTGGCAAACCGGTGAGCATGTGGCTCTATTAGTATAGGAGATACCTGAAAACATATCACACTTTTCATCATAGTGCTTTTACCAATGCATAAAATGCATGGAGAAGTCATTTCGAATGACTGGTCCTCAGTGTTGTGAGAACGATGACTGGTTAAAATTTTTGGTGGTTTCTTGTTCAGTCCATAGGCCTACATCATGTGGCAAACCGGTGAGCATGTGGCTCTATTAGTATAGGAGATACCTGAAAACATATCACACTTTTCATCATAGTGCTTTTACCAATGCATAAAATGCATGGAGAAGTCATTTCGAATGACTGGTCCTCAGTGTTGTGAGAACGATGACTGGTTAAAATTTTTGGTGGTTTCTTGTTCAGTCCATAGGCCTACATCATGTGGCAAACCGGTGAGCATGTGGCTCTATTAGTATAGGAGATACCTGAAAACATATCACACTTTTCATCATAGTGCTTTTACCAATGCATAAAATGCATGGAGAAGTCATTTCGAATGACTGGTCCTCAGTGTTGTGAGAACGATGACTGGATAAAATTTTTGGTGGTTCTTGTTCAGTCCATAGGCCTACATCATGTGGCAAACCGGTGAGCATGTGGTTCTATTAGTATAGGAGACACCTAAAAACATGTCACACTTTTCATCATAGTGCTTTTACCAATGCATAAAATGCATGGAGAAGTCATTTCGAATGACTGGTCCTCAGTGTTGTGAGAACGATGACTGGTTAAAATTTTTGGTGGTTTCTTGTTCAGTCCATAGGCCTACATCATGTGGCAAACCGGTGAGCATGTGGCTCTATTAGTATAGGAGATACCTGAAAACATATCACACTTTTCATCATAGTGCTTTTACCAATGCATAAAATGCATGGAGAAGTCATTTCGAATGACTGGTCCTCAGTGTTGTGAGAACGATGACTGGTTAAAATTTTGGTGGTTTCTTGTTCAGTCCATAGGCCTACATCATGTGGCAAACCGGTGAGCATGTGGCTCTATTAGTATAGGAGATACCTGAAAACATATCACACTTTTCATCATAGTGCTTTTACCAATGCATAAAATGCATGGAGAAGTCATTTCGAATGACTGGTCCTCAGTGTTGTGAGAACGATGACTGGTTAAAATTTTTGGTGGTTTCTTGTTCAGTCCATAGGCCTACATCATGTGGCAAACCGGTGAGCATGTGGCTCTATTAGTATAGGAGATACCTGAAAACATATCACACTTTTCATCATAGTGCTTTTACCAATGCATAAAATGCATGGAGAAGTCATTTCGAATGACTGGTCCTCAGTGTTGTGAGAATGATGACTGGTTAAAATTTTTGGTGGTTTCTTGTTCAGTCCATAGGCCTACATCATGTGGCAAACCGGTGAGCATGTGGCTCTATTAGTATAGGAGATACCTGAAAACATATCACACTTTTCATCATAGTGCTTTTACCAATGCACAAAATGCATGGAGAAGTCATTTCGAATGACTGGTCCTCAGTGTTGTGAGAACGATGACTGGTTAAAATTTTTGGTGGTTTCTTGTTCAGTCCATAGGCCTACATCATGTGGCAAACCGGTGAGCATGTGGCTCTATTAGTATAGGAGATACCTGAAAACATATCACACTTTTCATCATAGTGCTTTTACCAATGCATAAAATGCATGGAGAAGTCATTTCGAATGACTGGTCCTCAGTGTTGTGAGAACGATGACTGGATAAAATTTTTGGTGGTTTCTTGTTCAGTTCATAGGCCTACATCATGTGGCAAACCGGTGAGCATGTGGCTCTATTAGTATAGGAGATACCTGAAAACATATCACACTTTTCATCATAGTGCTTTTACCAATGCATAAAATGCATGGAGAAGTCATTTCGAATGACTGGTCCTCAGTGTTGTGAGAACGATGACTGGTTAAAATTTTTGGTGGTTTCTTGTTCAGTCCATAGGCCTACATCATGTGGCAAACCGGTGAGCATGTGGCTCTATTAGTATAGGAGATACCTGAAAACATATCACACTTTTCATCATAGTGCTTTTACCAATGCATAAAATGCATGGAGAAGTCATTTCGAATGACTGGTCCTCAGTGTTGTGAGAACGATGACTGGTTAAAATTTTTGGTGGTTTCTTGTTCAGTCCATAGGCCTACATCATGTGGCAAACCGGTGAGCATGTGGCTCTATTAGTATAGGAGATACCTGAAAACATATCACACTTTTCATCATAGTGCTTTTACCAATGCATAAAATGCATGGAGAAGTCATTTCGAATGACTGGTCCTCAGTGTTGTGAGAACGATGACTGGTTAAAATTTTTGGTGGTTTCCTGTTCAGTCCATAGGCCTACATCATGTGGCAAACCGGTGAGCATGTGGCTCTATTAGTATAGGAGATACCTGAAAACATATCACACTTTTCATCATAGTGCTTTTACCAATGCATAAAATGCATGGAGAAGTCATTTCGAATGACTGGTCCTCAGTGTTGTGAGAACGATGACTGGTTAAAATTTTTGGTGGTTTCTTGTTCAGTCCATAGGCCTACATCATGTGGCAAACCGGTGAGCATGTGGCTCTATTAGTATAGGAGATACCTGAAAACATATCACACTTTCATCATAGTGCTTTTACCAATGCATAAAATGCATGGAGAAGTCATTTCGGATGACTGGTCCTCAGTGTTGTGAGAACGATGACTGGTTAAAATTTTTGGTGGTTTCTTGTTCAGTCCATAGGCCTACATCATGTGGCAAACCGGTGAGCATGTGGCTCTATTAGTATAGGAGATACCTGAAAACATATCACACTTTTCATCATAGTGCTTTTACCATGCATAAAATGCATGGAGAAGTCATTTCGAATGACTGGTCCTCAGTGTTGTGAGAACGATGACTGGTTAAAATTTTTGGTGGTTTCTTGTTCAGTCCATAGGCCTACATCATGTGGCAAACCGGTGAGCATGTGGCTCTATTAGTATAGGAGATACCTGAAAACATATCACACTTTTCATCATAGTGCTTTTACCAATGCATAAAATGCATGGAGAAGTCATTTCGAATGACTGGTCCTCAGTGTTGTGAGAACGATGACTGGTTAAAATTTTTGGTGGTTTTCTTGTTCAGTCCATAGGCCTACATCATGTGGCAAACCGGTGAGCATGTGGCTCTATTAGTATAGGAGATACCTGAAAACATATCACACTTTTCATCATAGTGCTTTTACCAATGCATAAAATGCATGGAGAAGTCATTTCGAATGACTGGTCCTCAGTGTTGTGAGAACGATGACTGGATAACATTTTTGGTGGTTTCTTGTTCAGTCCATAGGCCTACATCATGTGGCAAACCGGTGAGCATGTGGCTCTATTAGTATAGGAGATACCTGAAAACATAGTCACACTTTTCATCATAGTGCTTTTACCAATGCATAAAATGCATGGAGAAGTCATTTCGAATGACTGGTCCTCAGTGTTGAACGATGACTGGTTAAAATTTTTGGTGGTTTCTTGTTCAGTCCATAGGCCTACATCATGTGGCAAACCGGTGAGCATGTGGCTCTATTAGTATAGGAGATACCTGAAAACATATCACACTTTTCATCATAGTGCTTTTACCAATGCATAAAATGCATGGAGAAGTCATTTCGGATGACTGGTCCTCAGTGTTGTGAGAACGATGACTGGTTAAAATTTTTGGTGGTTTCTTGTTCAGTCCATAGGCCTACATCATGTGGCAAACCGGTGAGCATGTGGCTCTATTAGTATAGGAGATACCTGAAAACATATCACACTTTTCATCATAGTGCTTTTACCAATGCATAAAATGCATGGAGAAGTCATTTCGAATGACTGGTCCTCAGTGTTGTGAGAACGATGACTGGTTAAAATTTTTGGTGGTTTCTTGTTCAGTCCATAGGCCTACATCATGTGGCAAACCGGTGAGCATGTGGCTCTATTAGTATAGGAGATACCTGAAAACATATCACACTTTTCATCATAGTGCTTTTACCAATGCATAAAATGCATGGAGAAGTCATTTCGAATGACTGGTCCTCAGTGTTGTGAGAACGATGACTGGTTAAAATTTTTGGTGGTTTCTTGTTCAGTCCATAGGCCTACATCATGTGGCAAACCGGTGAGCATGTGGCTCTATTAGTATAGGAGATACCTGAAAACATATCACACTTTTCATCATAGTGCTTTTACCAATGCATAAAATGCATGGAGAAGTCATTTCGAATGACTGGTCCTCAGTGTTGTGAGAACGATGACTGGATAAAATTTTTGGTGGTTTCTTGTTCAGTTCATAGACCTACATCATGTGGCAAACCGGTGAGCATGTGGCTCTATTAGTATAGGAGATACCTGAAAACATATCACACTTTTCATCATAGTGCTTTTACCAATGCATAAAATGCATGGAGAAGTCATTTCGAATGACTGGTCCTCAGTGTTGTGAGAACGATGACTGGTTAAAATTTTTGGTGGTTTCTTGTTCAGTCCATAGGCCTACATCATGTGGCAAACCGGTGAGCATGTGGCTCTATTAGTATAGGAGATACCTGAAAACATATCACACTTTTCATCATAGTGCTTTTACCAATGCATAAAATGCATGGAGAAGTCATTTCGAATGACTGGTCCTCAGTGTTGTGAGAACGATGACTGGTTAAAATTTTTGGTGGTTTCTTGTTCAGTCCATAGGCCTACATCATGTGGCAAACCGGTGAGCATGTGGCTCTATTAGTATAGGAGATACCTGAAAACATATCACACTTTTCATCATAGTGCTTTTACCAATGCATAAAATGCATGGAGAAGTCATTTCGAATGACTGGTCCTCAGTGTTGTGAGAACGATGACTGGTTAAAATTTTTGGTGGTTTCCTGTTCAGTCCATAGGCCTACATCATGTGGCAAACCGGTGAGCATGTGGCTCTATTAGTATAGGAGATACCTGAAACATATCACACTTTTCATCATAGTGCTTTTACCAATGCATAAAATGCATGGAGAAGTCATTTCGAATGACTGGTCCTCAGTGTTGTGAGAACGATGACTGGTTAAAATTTTTGGTGGTTTCTTGTTCAGTCCATAGGCCTACATCATGTGGCAAACCGGTGAGCATGTGGCTCTATTAGTATAGGAGATACCTGAAAACATATCACACTTTTCATCATAGTGCTTTTACCAACGCATAAAATGCATGGAGAAGTCATTTCGGATGACTGGTCCTCAGTGTTGTGAGAACGATGACTGGTTAAAATTTTTGGTGGTTTCTTGTTCAGTCCATAGGCCTACATCATGTGGCAAACCGGTGAGCATGTGGCTCTATTAGTATAGGAGATACCTGAAAACATATCACACTTTTCATCATAGTGCTTTTACCAATGCATAAAATGCATGGAGAAGTCATTTCGAATGACTGGTCCTCAGTGTTGTGAGAACGATGACTGGTTAAAATTTTTGGTGGTTTCTTGTTCAGTCCATAGGCCTACATCATGTGGCAAACCGGTGAGCATGTGGCTCTATTAGTATAGGAGATACCTGAAAACATATCACACTTTTCATCATAGTGCTTTTACCAATGCATAAAATGCATGGAGAAGTCATTTCGAACGACTGGTCCTCAGTGTTGTGAGAACGATGACTGGTTAATATTTTTGGTGGTTTCT
The DNA here is from genome assembly GCF_032444005.1 of Ranitomeya imitator. NCBI lineage: Eukaryota > Metazoa > Chordata > Amphibia > Anura > Dendrobatidae > Ranitomeya > Ranitomeya imitator. The sequence continues at coordinate 9,010 of NW_027193811.1, forward strand.
TGTTCAGTCCATAGGCCTACATCATGTGGCAAACCGGTGAGCATGTGGCTCTATTAGTATAGGAGATACCTGAAAACATATCACACTTTTCATCATAGTGCTTTTACCAATGCATAAAATGCATGGAGAAGTCATTTCGAATGACTGGTCCTCAGTGTTGTGAGAACGATGACTGGTTAAAATTTTTGGTGGTTTCTTGTTCAGTCCATAGGCCTACATCATGTGGCAAACCGGTGAGCATGTGGCTCTATTAGTATAGGAGATACCTGAAAACATATCACACTTTTCATCATAGTGCTTTTACCAATGCATAAAATGCATGGAGAAGTCATTTCGAATGACTGGTCCTCAGTGTTGTGAGAACGATGACTGGTTAAAATTTTTGGTGGTTTCTTGTTCAGTCCATAGGCCTACATCATGTGGCAAACCGGTGAGCATGTGGCTCTATTAGTATAGGAGATACCTGAAAACATATCACACTTTTCGACATAGTGCTTTTACCAATGCATAAAATGCATGGAGAAGTCATTTCGAATCACTGGTCCTCAGTGTTGTGAGAACGATGACTGGTTAAAATTTTTGGTGGTTTCTTGTTCAGTCCATAGGCCTACATCATGTGGCAAACCGGTGAGCATGTGGCTCTATTAGTATAGGGGATACCTGAAAACATATCACACTTTTCATCATAGTGCTTTTACCAATGCATAAAATGCATGAAGTCATTTCGAATGACTGGTCCTCAGTGTTGTGAGAACGATGACTGGTTAAAATTTTTGGTGGTTTCTTGTTCAGTCCATAGGCCTACATCATGTGGCAAACCGGTGAGCATGTGGCTCTATTAGTATAGGAGATACCTGAAAACATATCACACTTTTCATCATAGTGCTTTTACCAATGCATAAAATGCATGGAGAAGTCATTTCGAATGACTGGTCCTCAGTGTTGTGAGAACGATGACTGGTTAAAATTTTTGGTGGTTTCTTGTTCAGTCCATAGGCCTACATCATGTGGCAAACCGGTGAGCATGTGGCTCTATTAGTATAGGAGATACCTGAAAACATATCACACTTTTCATCATAGTGCTTTTACCAATGCATAAAATGCATGGAGAAGTCATTTCGAATGACTGGTCCTCAGTGTTGTGAGAACGATGACTGGTTAAAATTTTTGGTGGTTTCTTGTTCAGTCCATAGGCCTACATCATGTGGCAAACCGGTGAGCATGTGGTTCTATTAGTATAGGAGATACCTGAAAACATATCACACTTTTCATCATAGTGCTTTTACCAATGCATAAAATGCATGGAGAAGTCATTTCGGATGACTGGTCCTCAGTGTTGTGAGAACGATGACTGGTTAAAATTTTTGGTGGTTTCTTGTTCAGTCCATAGGCCTACATCATGTGGCAAACCGGTGAGCATGTGGCTCTATTAGTATAGGAGATACCTGAAAACATATCACACTTTTCATCATAGTGCTTTTACCAATGCATAAAATGCATGGAGAAGTCATTTCGAATGACTGGTCCTCAGTGTTGTGAGAACGATGACTGGTTAAAATTTTTGGTGGTTTCTTGTTCAGTCCATAGGCCTACATCATGTGGCAAACCGGTGAGCATGTGGCTCTATTAGTATAGGAGATACCTGAAAACATATCACACTTTTCATCATAGTGCTTTTACCAATGCATAAAATGCATGGAGAAGTCATTTCGAATGACTGGTCCTCAGTGTTGTGAGAACGATGACTGGTTAAAATTTTTGGTGGTTTCTTGTTCAGTCCATAGGCCTACATCATGTGGCAAACCGGTGAGCATGTGGCTCTATTAGTATAGGAGATACCTGAAAACATATCACACTTTTCATCATAGTGCTTTTACCAATGCATAAAATGCATGGAGAAGTCATTTCGAATGACTGGTCCTCAGTGTTGTGAGAACGATGACTGGATAAAATTTTTGGTGGTTTCTTGTTCAGTCCATAGGCCTACATCATGTGGCAAACCGGTGAGCATGTGGCTCTATTAGTATAGGAGATACCTGAAAACATGTCACACTTTTCATCATAGTGCTTTTACCAATGCATAAAATGCATGGAGAAGTCATTTCGAATGACTGGTCCTCAGTGTTGTGAGAACGATGACTGGTTAAAATTTTTGGTGGTTTCTTGTTCAGTCCATAGGCCTACATCATGTGGCAAACCGGTGAGCATGTGGCTCTATTAGTATAGGAGATACCTGAAAACATATCACACTTTTCATCATAGTGCTTTTACCAATGCATAAAATGCATGGAGAAGTCATTTCGAATGACTGGTCCTCAGTGTTGTGAGAACGATGACTGGTTAAAATTTTTGGTGGTTTCTTGTTCAGTCCATAGGCCTACATCATGTGGCAAACCGGTGAGCATGTGGCTCTATTAGTATAGGAGATACCTGAAAACATATCACACTTTTCATCATAGTGCTTTTACCAATGCATAAAATGCATGGAGAAGTCATTTCGAATGACTGGTCCTCAGTGTTGTGAGAACGATGACTGGTTAAAATTTTTGGTGGTTTCTTGTTCAGTCCATAGGCCTACATCATGTGGCAAACCGGTGAGCATGTGGCTCTATTAGTATAGGAGATACCTGAAAACATATCACACTTTTCATCATAGTGCTTTTACCAATGCATAAAATGCATGGAGAAGTCATTTCGAATGACTGGTCCTCAGTGTTGTGAGAACGATGACTGGATAAAATTTTTGGTGGTTTCTTGTTCAGTCCATAGGCCTACATCATGTGGCAAACCGGTGAGCATGTGGCTCTATTAGTATAGGAGATACCTGAAAACATGTCACACTTTTCATCATAGTGCTTTTACCAATGCATAAAATGCATGGAGAAGTCATTTCGAATGACTGGTCCTCAGTGTTGTGAGAACGATGACTGGTTAAAATTTTTGGTGGTTTCTTGTTCAGTCCATAGGCCTACATCATGTGGCAAACCGGTGAGCATGTGGCTCTATTAGTATAGGAGATACCTGAAAACATATCACACTTTTCATCATAGTGCTTTTACCAATGCATAAAATGCATGGAGAAGTCATTTCGAATGACTGGTCCTCAGTGTTGTGAGAATGATGACTGGTTAAAATTTTTGGTGGTTTCTTGTTCAGTCCATAGGCCTACATCATGTGGCAAACCGGTGAGCATGTGGCTCTATTAGTATAGGAGATACCTGAAAACATATCACACTTTTCATCATAGTGCTTTTACCAATGCACAAAATGCATGGAGAAGTCATTTCGAATGACTGGTCCTCAGTGTTGTGAGAACGATGACTGGTTAAAATTTTTGGTGGTTTCTTGTTCAGTCCATAGGCCTACATCATGTGGCAAACCGGTGAGCATGTGGCTCTATTAGTATAGGAGATACCTGAAAACATATCACACTTTTCATCATAGTGCTTTTACCAATGCATAAAATGCATGGAGAAGTCATTTCGAATGACTGGTCCTCAGTGTTGTGAGAACGATGACTGGATAAAATTTTTGGTGGTTTCTTGTTCAGTTCATAGGCCTACATCATGTGGCAAACCGGTGAGCATGTGGCTCTATTAGTATAGGAGATACCTGAAAACATATCACACTTTTCATCATAGTGCTTTTACCAATGCATAAAATGCATGGAGAAGTCATTTCGAATGACTGGTCCTCAGTGTTGTGAGAACGATGACTGGTTAAAATTTTTGGTGGTTTCTTGTTCAGTCCATAGGCCTACATCATGTGGCAAACCGGTGAGCATGTGGCTCTATTAGTATAGGAGATACCTGAAAACATATCACACTTTTCATCATAGTGCTTTTACCAATGCATAAAATGCATGGAGAAGTCATTTCGAATGACTGGTCCTCAGTGTTGTGAGAACGATGACTGGTTAAAATTTTTGGTGGTTTCTTGTTCAGTCCATAGGCCTACATCATGTGGCAAACCGGTGAGCATGTGGCTCTATTAGTATAGGAGATACCTGAAAACATATCACACTTTTCATCATAGTGCTTTTACCAATGCATAAAATGCATGGAGAAGTCATTTCGAATGACTGGTCCTCAGTGTTGTGAGAACGATGACTGGTTAAAATTTTTGGTGGTTTCCTGTTCAGTCCATAGGCCTACATCATGTGGCAAACCGGTGAGCATGTGGCTCTATTAGTATAGGAGATACCTGAAAACATATCACACTTTTCATCATAGTGCTTTTACCAATGCATAAAATGCATGGAGAAGTCATTTCGAATGACTGGTCCTCAGTGTTGTGAGAACGATGACTGGTTAAAATTTTTGGTGGTTTCTTGTTCAGTCCATAGGCCTACATCATGTGGCAAACCGGTGAGCATGTGGCTCTATTAGTATAGGAGATACCTGAAAACATATCACACTTTTCATCATAGTGCTTTTACCAACGCATAAAATGCATGGAGAAGTCATTTCGGATGACTGGTCCTCAGTGTTGTGAGAACGATGACTGGTTAAAATTTTTGGTGGTTTCTTGTTCAGTCCATAGGCCTACATCATGTGGCAAACCGGTGAGCATGTGGCTCTATTAGTATAGGAGATACCTGAAAACATATCACACTTTTCATCATAGTGCTTTTACCAATGCATAAAATGCATGGAGAAGTCATTTCGAATGACTGGTCCTCAGTGTTGTGAGAACGATGACTGGTTAAAATTTTTGGTGGTTTCTTGTTCAGTCCATAGGCCTACATCATGTGGCAAACCGGTGAGCATGTGGCTCTATTAGTATAGGAGATACCTGAAAACATATCACACTTTTCATCATAGTGCTTTTACCAATGCATAAAATGCATGGAGAAGTCATTTCGAACGACTGGTCCTCAGTGTTGTGAGAACGATGACTGGTTAATATTTTTGGTGGTTTCTTGTTCAGTCCATAGGCCTACATCATGTGGCAAACCGGTGAGCATGTGGCTCTATTAGTATAGGAGATACCTGAAAACATATCACACTTTTCATCATAGTGCTTTTACCAATGCATAAAATGCATGGAGAAGTCATTTCGAATGACTGGTCCTCAGTGTTGTGAGAACGATGACTGGTTAAAATTTTTGGTGGTTTCTTGTTCAGTCCATAGGCCTACATCATGTGGCAAACCGGTGAGCATGTGGCTCTATTAGTATAGGAGATACCTGAAAACATATCACACTTTTCATCATAGTGCTTTTACCAATGCATAAAATGCATGGAGAAGTCATTTCGAATGACTGGTCCTCAGTGTTGTGAGAACGATGACTGGTTAAAATTTTTGGTGGTTTCTTGTTCAGTCCATAGGCCTACATCATGTGGCAAACCGGTGAGCATGTGGCTCTATTAGTATAGGAGATACCTGAAAACATATCACACTTTTCGACATAGTGCTTTTACCAATGCATAAAATGCATGGAGAAGTCATTTCGAATGACTGGTCCTCAGTGTTGTGAGAACGATGACTGGTTAAAATTTTTGGTGGTTTCTTGTTCAGTCCATAGGCCTACATCATGTGGCAAACCGGTGAGCATGTGGCTCTATTAGTATAGGAGATACCTGAAAACATATCACACTTTTCATCATAGTGCTTTTACCAATGCATAAAATGCATGGAGAAGTCATTTCGAATGACTGGTCCTCAGTGTTGTGAGAACGATGACTGGATAAAATTTTTGGTGGTTTCTTGTTCAGTCCATAGGCCTACATCATGTGGCAAACCGGTGAGCATGTGGCTCTATTAGTATAGGAGATACCTGAAAACATATCACACTTTTCGACATAGTGCTTTTACCAATGCATAAAATGCATGGAGAAGTCATTTCGAATGACTGGTCCTCAGTGTTGTGAGAACGATGACTGGTTAAAATTTTTGGTGGTTTCTTGTTCAGTCCATAGGCCTACATCATGTGGCAAACCGGTGAGCATGTGGCTCTATTAGTATAGGAGATACCTGAAAACATATCACACTTTTCATCATAGTGCTTTTACCAATGCATAAAATGCATGGAGAAGTCATTTCGAATGACTGGTCCTCAGTGTTGTGAGAACGATGACTGGATAAAATTTTTGGTGGTTTCTTGTTCAGTCCATAGGCCTACATCATGTGGCAAACCGGTGAGCATGTGGCTCTATTAGTATAGGAGATACCTGAAAACATGTCACACTTTTCATCATAGTGCTTTTACCAATGCATAAAATGCATGGAGAAGTCATTTCGAATGACTGGTCCTCAGTGTTGTGAGAACGATGACTGGTTAAAATTTTTGGTGGTTTCTTGTTCAGTCCATAGGCCTACATCATGTGGCAAACCGGTGAGCATGTGGCTCTATTAGTATAGGAGATACCTGAAAACATATCACACTTTTCATCATAGTGCTTTTACCAATGCATAAAATGCATGGAGAAGTCATTTCGAATGACTGGTCCTCAGTGTTGTGAGAACGATGACTGGTTAAAATTTTTGGTGGTTTCTTGTTCAGTCCATAGGCCTACATCATGTGGCAAACCGGTGAGCATGTGGCTCTATTAGTATAGGAGATACCTGAAAACATATCACACTTTTCATCATAGTGCTTTTACCAATGCATAAAATGCATGGAGAAGTCATTTCGAATGACTGGTCCTCAGTGTTGTGAGAACGATGACTGGTTAAAATTTTTGGTGGTTTCTTGTTCAGTCCATAGGCCTACATCATGTGGCAAACCGGTGAGCATGTGGCTCTATTAGTATAGGAGATACCTGAAAACATATCACACTTTTCATCATAGTGCTTTTACCAATGCATAAAATGCATGGAGAAGTCATTTCGAATGACTGGTCCTCAGTGTTGTGAGAACGATGACTGGATAAAATTTTTGGTGGTTTCTTGTTCAGTCCATAGGCCTACATCATGTGGCAAACCGGTGAGCATGTGGCTCTATTAGTATAGGAGATACCTGAAAACATGTCACACTTTTCATCATAGTGCTTTTACCAATGCATAAAATGCATGGAGAAGTCATTTCGAATGACTGGTCCTCAGTGTTGTGAGAACGATGACTGGTTAAAATTTTTGGTGGTTTCTTGTTCAGTCCATAGGCCTACATCATGTGGCAAACCGGTGAGCATGTGGCTCTATTAGTATAGGAGATACCTGAAAACATATCACACTTTTCATCATAGTGCTTTTACCAATGCATAAAATGCATGGAGAAGTCATTTCGAATGACTGGTCCTCAGTGTTGTGAGAATGATGACTGGTTAAAATTTTTGGTGGTTTCTTGTTCAGTCCATAGGCCTACATCATGTGGCAAACCGGTGAGCATGTGGCTCTATTAGTATAGGAGATACCTGAAAACATATCACACTTTTCATCATAGTGCTTTTACCAATGCACAAAATGCATGGAGAAGTCATTTCGAATGACTGGTCCTCAGTGTTGTGAGAACGATGACTGGTTAAAATTTTTGGTGGTTTCTTGTTCAGTCCATAGGCCTACATCATGTGGCAAACCGGTGAGCATGTGGCTCTATTAGTATAGGAGATACCTGAAAACATATCACACTTTTCATCATAGTGCTTTTACCAATGCATAAAATGCATGGAGAAGTCATTTCGAATGACTGGTCCTCAGTGTTGTGAGAACGATGACTGGATAAAATTTTTGGTGGTTTCTTGTTCAGTTCATAGGCCTACATCATGTGGCAAACCGGTGAGCATGTGGCTCTATTAGTATAGGAGATACCTGAAAACATATCACACTTTTCATCATAGTGCTTTTACCAATGCATAAAATGCATGGAGAAGTCATTTCGAATGACTGGTCCTCAGTGTTGTGAGAACGATGACTGGTTAAAATTTTTGGTGGTTTCTTGTTCAGTCCATAGGCCTACATCATGTGGCAAACCGGTGAGCATGTGGCTCTATTAGTATAGGAGATACCTGAAAACATATCACACTTTTCATCATAGTGCTTTTACCAATGCATAAAATGCATGGAGAAGTCATTTCGAATGACTGGTCCTCAGTGTTGTGAGAACGATGACTGGTTAAAATTTTTGGTGGTTTCTTGTTCAGTCCATAGGCCTACATCATGTGGCAAACCGGTGAGCATGTGGCTCTATTAGTATAGGAGATACCTGAAAACATATCACACTTTTCATCATAGTGCTTTTACCAATGCATAAAATGCATGGAGAAGTCATTTCGAATGACTGGTCCTCAGTGTTGTGAGAACGATGACTGGTTAAAATTTTTGGTGGTTTCCTGTTCAGTCCATAGGCCTACATCATGTGGCAAACCGGTGAGCATGTGGCTCTATTAGTATAGGAGATACCTGAAAACATATCACACTTTTCATCATAGTGCTTTTACCAATGCATAAAATGCATGGAGAAGTCATTTCGAATGACTGGTCCTCAGTGTTGTGAGAACGATGACTGGTTAAAATTTTTGGTGGTTTCTTGTTCAGTCCATAGGCCTACATCATGTGGCAAACCGGTGAGCATGTGGCTCTATTAGTATAGGAGATACCTGAAAACATATCACACTTTTCATCATAGTGCTTTTACCAACGCATAAAATGCATGGAGAAGTCATTTCGGATGACTGGTCCTCAGTGTTGTGAGAACGATGACTGGTTAAAATTTTTGGTGGTTTCTTGTTCAGTCCATAGGCCTACATCATGTGGCAAACCGGTGAGCATGTGGCTCTATTAGTATAGGAGATACCTGAAAACATATCACACTTTTCATCATAGTGCTTTTACCAATGCATAAAATGCATGGAGAAGTCATTTCGAATGACTGGTCCTCAGTGTTGTGAGAACGATGACTGGTTAAAATTTTTGGTGGTTTCTTGTTCAGTCCATAGGCCTACATCATGTGGCAAACCGGTGAGCATGTGGCTCTATTAGTATAGGAGATACCTGAAAACATATCACACTTTTCATCATAGTGCTTTTACCAATGCATAAAATGCATGGAGAAGTCATTTCGAACGACTGGTCCTCAGTGTTGTGAGAACGATGACTGGTTAATATTTTTGGTGGTTTCTTGTTCAGTCCATAGGCCTACATCATGTGGCAAACCGGTGAGCATGTGGCTCTATTAGTATAGGAGATACCTGAAAACATATCACACTTTTCATCATAGTGCTTTTACCAATGCATAAAATGCATGGAGAAGTCATTTCGAATGACTGGTCCTCAGTGTTGTGAGAACGATGACTGGTTAAAATTTTTGGTGGTTTCTTGTTCAGTCCATAGGCCTACATCATGTGGCAAACCGGTGAGCATGTGGCTCTATTAGTATAGGAGATACCTGAAAACATATCACACTTTTCATCATAGTGCTTTTACCAATGCATAAAATGCATGGAGAAGTCATTTCGAATGACTGGTCCTCAGTGTTGTGAGAACGATGACTGGTTAAAATTTTTGGTGGTTTCTTGTTCAGTCCATAGGCCTACATCATGTGGCAAACCGGTGAGCATGTGGCTCTATTAGTATAGGAGATACCTGAAAACATATCACACTTTTCGACATAGTGCTTTTACCAATGCATAAAATGCATGGAGAAGTCATTTCGAATGACTGGTCCTCAGTGTTGTGAGAACGATGACTGGTTAAAATTTTTGGTGGTTTCTTGTTCAGTCCATAGGCCTACATCATGTGGCAAACCGGTGAGCATGTGGCTCTATTAGTATAGGGGATACCTGAAAACATATCACACTTTTCATCATAGTGCTTTTACCAATGCATAAAATGCATGAAGTCATTTCGAATGACTGGTCCTCAGTGTTGTGAGAACGATGACTGGTTAAAATTTTTGGTGGTTTCTTGTTCAGTCCATAGGCCTACATCATGTGGCAAACCGGTGAGCATGTGGCTCTATTAGTATAGGAGATACCTGAAAACATATCACACTTTTCATCATAGTGCTTTTACCAATGCATAAAATGCATGGAGAAGTCATTTCGAATGACTGGTCCTCAGTGTTGTGAGAACGATGACTGGTTAAAATTTTTGGTGGTTTCTTGTTCAGTCCATAGGCCTACATCATGTGGCAAACCGGTGAGCATGTGGCTCTATTAGTATAGGAGATACCTGAAAACATATCACACTTTTCATCATAGTGCTTTTACCAATGCATAAAATGCATGGAGAAGTCATTTCGAATGACTGGTCCTCAGTGTTGTGAGAACGATGACTGGTTAAAATTTTTGGTGGTTTCTTGTTCAGTCCATAGGCCTACATCATGTGGCAAACCGGTGAGCATGTGGTTCTATTAGTATAGGAGATACCTGAAAACATATCACACTTTTCATCATAGTGCTTTTACCAATGCATAAAATGCATGGAGAAGTCATTTCGAATGACTGGTCCTCAGTGTTGTGAGAACGATGACTGGTTAAAATTTTTGGTGGTTTCTTGTTCAGTCCATAGGCCTACATCATGTGGCAAACCGGTGAGCATGTGGCTCTATTAGTATAGGAGATACCTGAAAACATATCACACTTTTCATCATAGTGCTTTTACCAATGCATAAAATGCATGGAGAAGTCATTTCGAATGACTGGTCCTCAGTGTTGTGAGAACGATGACTGGTTAAAATTTTTGGTGGTTTCTTGTTCAGTCCATAGGCCTACATCATGTGGCAAACCGGTGAGCATGTGGCTCTATTAGTATAGGAGATACCTGAAAACATATCACACTTTTCATCATAGTGCTTTTACCAATGCATAAAATGCATGGAGAAGTCATTTCGAATGACTGGTCCTCAGTGTTGTGAGAACGATGACTGGATAAAATTTTTGGTGGTTTCTTGTTCAGTCCATAGGCCTACATCATGTGGCAAACCGGTGAGCATGTGGCTCTATTAGTATAGGAGATACCTGAAAACATGTCACACTTTTCATCATAGTGCTTTTACCAATGCATAAAATGCATGGAGAAGTCATTTCGAATGACTGGTCCTCAGTGTTGTGAGAACGATGACTGGTTAAATTTTTTGGTGGTTTCTTGTTCAGTCCATAGGCCTACATCATGTGGCAAACCGGTGAGCATGTGGCTCTATTAGTATAGGAGATACCTGAAAACATATCACACTTTTCATCATAGTGCTTTTACCAATGCATAAAATGCATGGAGAAGTCATTTCGGATGACTGGTCCTCAGTGTTGTGAGAACGATGACTGGTTAAAATTTTTGGTGGTTTCTTGTTCAGTCCATAGGCCTACATCATGTGGCAAACCGGTGAGCATGTGGCTCTATTAGTATAGGAGATACCTGAAAACATATCACACTTTTCATCATAGTGCTTTTACCAATGCATAAAATGCATGGAGAAGTCATTTCGAATGACTGGTCCTCAGTGTTGTGAGAACGATGACTGGTTAAAATTTTTGGTGGTTTCTTGTTCAGTCCATAGGCCTACATCATGTGGCAAACCGGTGAGCATGTGGCTCTATTAGTATAGGAGATACCTGAAAACATATCACACTTTTCATCATAGTGCTTTTACCAATGCATAAAATGCATGGAGAAGTCATTTCGAATGACTGGTCCTCAGTGTTGTGAGAACGATGACTGGTTAAAATTTTTGGTGGTTTCTTGTTCAGTCCATAGGCCTACATCATGTGGCAAACCGGTGAGCATGTGGCTCTATTAGTATAGGAGATACCTGAAAACATATCACACTTTTCATCATAGTGCTTTTACCAATGCATAAAATGCATGGAGAAGTAATTTCGAATGACTGGTCCTCAGTGTTGTGAGAACGATGACTGGATAAAATTTTTGGTGGTTTCTTGTTCAGTCCATAGGCCTACATCATGTGGCAAACCGGTGAGCATGTGGCTCTATTATTATAGGAGATACCTGAAAACATGTCACACTTTTCATCATAGTGCTTTTACCAATGCATAAAATGCATGGAGAAGTCATTTCGAATGACTGGTCCTCAGTGTTGTGAGAACAATGACTGGTTAAAATTTTTGGTGGTTTCTTGTTCAGTCCATAGGCCTACATCATGTGGCAAACCGGTGAGCATGTGGCTCTATTAGTATAGGAGATACCTGAAAACATATCACACTTTTCATCATAGTGCTTTTACCAATGCATAAAATGCATGGAGAAGTCATTTCGAATGACTGGTCCTCAGTGTTGTGAGAACGATGACTGGTTAAAATTTTTGGTGGTTTCTTGTTCAGTCCATAGGCCTACATCATGTGGCAAATCGGTGAGCATGTGGCTCTATTAGTATAGGAGATACCTGAAAACATATCACACTTTTCATCATAGTGCTTTTACCAATGCATAAAATGCATGGAGAAGTCATTTCGAATGACTGGTCCTCAGTGTTGTGAGAACGATGACTGGTTAAAATTTTTGGTGGTTTCTTGTTCAGTCCATAGGCCTACATCATGTGGCAAACCGGTGAGCATGTGGCTCTATTAGTATAGGAGATACCTGAAAACATATCACACTTTTCATCATAGTGCTTTTACCAATGCATAAAATGCATGGAGAAGTCATTTCGAATGACTGGTCCTCAGTGTTGTGAGAATGATGACTGGTTAAAATTTTTGGTGGTTTCTTGTTCAGTCCATAGGCCTACATCATGTGGCAAACCGGTGAGCATGTGGCTCTATTAGTATAGGAGATACCTGAAAACATATCACTTTTCATCATAGTGCTTTTACCAATGCACAAAATGCATGGAGAAGTCATTTCGAATGACTGGTCCTCAGTGTTGTGAGAACGATGACTGGTTAAAATTTTTGGTGGTTTCTTGTTCAGTCCATAGGCCTACATCATGTGGCAAACCGGTGAGCATGTGGCTCTATTAGTATAGGAGATACCTGAAAACATATCACACTTTTCATCATAGTGCTTTTACCAATGCATAAAATGCATGGAGAAGTCATTTCGAACGACTGGTCCTCAGTGTTGTGAGAACGATGACTGGTTAATATTTTTGGTGGTTTCTTGTTCAGTCCATAGGCCTACATCATGTGGCAAACCGGTGAGCATGTGGCTCTATTAGTATAGGAGATACCTGAAAACATATCACACTTTTCATCATAGTGCTTTTACCAATGCATAAAATGCATGGAGAAGTCATTTCGAATGACTGGTCCTCAGTGTTGTGAGAACGATGACTGGTTAAAATTTTTGGTGGTTTCTTGTTCAGTCCATAGGCCTACATCATGTGGCAAACCGGTGAGCATGTGGCTCTATTAGTATAGGAGATACCTGAAAACATATCACACTTTTCATCATAGTGCTTTTACCAATGCATAAAATGCATGGAGAAGTCATTTCGAATGACTGGTCCTCAGTGTTGTGAGAACGATGACTGGTTAAAATTTTTGGTGGTTTCTTGTTCAGTCCATAGGCCTACATCATGTGGCAAACCGGTGAGCATGTGGCTCTATTAGTATAGGAGATACCTGAAAACATATCACACTTTTCATCATAGTGCTTTTACCAATGCATAAAATGCATGGAGAAGTCATTTCGAATGACTGGTCCTCAGTGTTGTGAGAACGATGACTGGTTAAAATTTTTGGTGGTTTCTTGTTCAGTCCATAGGCCTACATCATGTGGCAAACCGGTGAGCATGTGGCTCTATTAGTATAGGAGATACCTGAAAACATATCACACTTTTCAATCATAGTGCTTTTACCAATGCATAAAATGCATGGAGAAGTCATTTCGAATGACTGGTCCTCAGTGTTGTGAGAACGATGACTGGTTAAAATTTTTGGTGGTTTCTTGTTCAATCCATAGGCCTACATCATGTGGCAAACCGGTGAGCATGTGGCTCTATTAGTATAGGAGATACCTGAAAACATATCACACTTTTCATCATAGTGCTTTTACCAATGCATAAAATGCATGGAGAAGTCATTTCGAATGACTGGTCCTCAGTGTTGTGAGAACGATGACTGGTTAAAATTTTTGGTGGTTTCTTGTTCAGTCCATAGGCCTACATCATGTGGCAAACCGGTGAGCATGTGGCTCTATTAGTATAGGAGATACCTGAAAACATATCACACTTTTCATCATAGTGCTTTTACCAATGCATAAAATGCATGGAGAAGTCATTTCGAATGACTGGTCCTCAGTGTTGTGAGAACGATGACTGGTTAAAATTTTTGGTGGTTTCTTGTTCAGTCCATAGGCCTACATCATGTGGCAAACCGGTGAGCATGTGGCTCTATTAGTATAGGAGATACCTGAAAACATATCACACTTTTCAATCATAGTGCTTTTACCAATGCATAAAATGCATGGAGAAGTCATTTCGAATTACTGGTCCTCAGTGTTGTGAGAACGATGACTGGTTAAAATTTTTGGTGGTTTCTTGTTCAGTCCATAGGCCTACATCATGTGGCAAACCGGTGAGCATGTGGCTCTATTAGTATAGGAGATACCTGAAAACATATCACACTTTTCATCATAGTGCTTTTACCAATGCATAAAATGCATGGAGAAGTCATTTCGAATGACTGGTCCTCAGTGTTGTGAGAACGATGACTGGTTAAAATTTTTGGTGGTTTCTTGTTCAGTCCATAGGCCTACATCATGTGGCAAACCGGTGAGCATGTGGCTCTATTAGTATAGGAGATACCTGAAAACATATCACACTTTTCATCATAGTGCTTTTACCAATGCATAAAATGCATGGAGAAGTCATTTCGAATGACTGGTCCTCAGTGTTGTGAGAACGATGACTGGTTAAAATTTTTGGTGGTTTCTTGTTCAGTCCATAGGCCTACATCATGTGGCAAACCGGTGAGCATGTGGCTCTATTAGTATAGGAGATACCTGAAAACATATCACACTTTTCATCATAGTGCTTTTACCAATGCATAAAATGCATGGAGAAGTCATTTCGAATGACTGGTCCTCAGTGTTGTGAGAACGATGACTGGTTAAAATTTTTGGTGGTTTCTTGTTCAGTCCATAGGCCTACATCATGTGGCAAACCGGTGAGCATGTGGCTCTATTAGTATAGGAGATACCTGAAAACATATCACACTTTTCATCATAGTGCTTTTACCAATGCATAAAATGCATGGAGAAGTCATTTCGAATGACTGGTCCTCAGTGTTGTGAGAACGATGACTGGTTAAAATTTTTGGTGGTTTCTTGTTCAGTCCATAGGCCTACATCATGTGGCAAACCGGTGAGCATGTGGCTCTATTAGTATAGGAGATACCTGAAAACATATCACATTTTTCAATCATAGTGCTTTTACCAATGCATAAAATGCATGGAGAAGTCATTTCGAATGACTGGTCCTCAGTGTTGTGAGAACGATGACTGGTTAAAATTTTTGGTGGTTTCTTGTTCAGTCCATAGGCCTACATCATGTGGCAAACCGGTGAGCATGTGGCTCTATTAGTATAGGAGATACCTGAAAACATATCACACTTTTCATCATAGTGCTTTTACCAATGCATAAAATGCATGGAGAAGTCATTTCGAATGACTGGTCCTCAGTGTTGTGAGAACGATGACTGGTTAAAATTTTTGGTGGTTTCTTGTTCAGTCCATAGGCCTACATCATGTGGCAAACCGGTGAGCATGTGGCTCTATTAGTATAGGAGATACCTGAAAACATATCACACTTTTCATCATAGTGCTTTTACCAATGCATAAAATGCATGGAGAAGTCATTTCGAATGACTGGTCCTCAGTGTTGTGAGAACGATGACTGGTTAAAATTTTTGGTGGTTTCTTGTTCAGTCCATAGGCCTACATCATGTGGCAAACCGGTGAGCATGTGGCTCTATTAGTATAGGAGATACCTGAAAACATATCACACTTTTCAATCATAGTGCTTTTACCAATGCATAAAATGCATGGAGAAGTCATTTTGAATTACTGGTCCTCAGTGTTGTGAGAACGATGACTGGTTAAAATTTTTGGTGGTTTCTTGTTCAGTCCATAGGCCTACATCATGTGGCAAACCGGTGAGCATGTGGCTCTATTAGTATAGGAGATACCTGAAAACATATCACACTTTTCATCATAGTGCTTTTACCAATGCATAAAATGCATGGAGAAGTCATTTCGAATGACTGGTCCTCAGTGTTGTGAGAACGATGACTGGTTAAAATTTTTGGTGGTTTCTTGTTCAGTCCATAGGCCTACATCATGTGGCAAACCGGTGAGCATGTGGCTCTATTAGTATAGGAGATACCTGAAAACATATCACACTTTTCATCATAGTGCTTTTACCAATGCATAAAATGCATGGAGAAGTCATTTCGAATGACTGGTCCTCAGTGTTGTGAGAACGATGACTGGTTAAAATTTTTGGTGGTTTCTTGTTCAGTCCATAGGCCTACATCATGTGGCAAACCGGTGAGCATGTGGCTCTATTAGTATAGGAGATACTGAAAACATCACACTTTTCATCATAGTGCTTTTACCAATGCATAAAATGCATGGAGAAGTCATTTCGAATGACTGGTCCTCAGTGTTGTGAGAACGATGACTGGTTAAAATTTTGGTGGTTTCTTGTTCAGTCCATAGGCCTACATCATGTGGCAAACCGGTGAGCATGTGGCTCTATTAGTATAGGAGATACCTGAAAACATATCACACTTTTCATCATAGTGCTTTTACCAATGCATAAAATGCATGGAGAAGTCATTTCGAATGACTGGTCCTCAGTGTTGTGAGAACGATGACTGGTTAAAATTTTTGGTGGTTTCTTGTTCAGTCCATAGGCCTACATCATGTGGCAAACCGGTGAGCATGTGGCTCTATTAGTATAGGAGATACCTGAAAACATATCACACTTTTCATCATAGTGCTTTTACCAATGCATAAAATGCATGGAGAAGTCATTTCGAATGACTGGTCCTCAGTGTTGTGAGAACGATGACTGGTTAAAATTTTTGGTGGTTTCTTGTTCAGTCCATAGGCCTACATCATGTGGCAAACCGGTGAGCATGTGGCTTCTATTAGTATAGGAGATACCTGAAAACATATCACACTTTTCATCATAGTGCTTTTACCAATGCATAAAATGCATGGAGAAGTCATTTCGAATGACTGGTCCTCAGTGTTGTGAGAACGATGACTGGTTTAAAATTTTTGGTGGTTTCTTGTTCAGTCCATAGGCCTACCTCATGTGGCAAACCGGTGAGCATGTGGCTCTATTAGTATAGGAGATACCTGAAAACATATCACACTTTTCATCATAGTGCTTTTACCAATGCATAAAATGCATGGAGAAGTCATTTCGAATGACTGGTCCTCAGTGTTGTGAGAACGATGACTGGTTAAAATTTTTGGTGGTTTCTTGTTCAGTCCATAGGCCTACATCATGTGGCAAACCGGTGAGCATGTGGCTCTATTAGTATAGGAGATACCTGAAAACATATCACACTTTTCATCATAGTGCTTTTACCAATGCATAAAATGCATGGAGAAGTCATTTCGAATGACTGGTCCTCAGTGTTGTGAGAACGATGACTGGTTAAAATTTTTGGTGGTTTCTTGTTCAGTCCATAGGCCTACATCATGTGGCAAACCGGTGAGCATGTGGCTCTATTAGTATAGGAGATACCTGAAAACATATCACACTTTTCATCATAGTGCTTTTACCAATGCATAAAATGCATGGAGAAGTCATTTCGAATGACTGGTCCTCAGTGTTGTGAGAACGATGACTGGTTAAAATTTTTGGTGGTTTCTTGTTCAGTCCATAGGCCTACATCATGTGGCAAACCGGTGAGCATGTGGCTCTATTAGTATAGGAGATACCTGAAAACATATCACACTTTTCATCATAGTGCTTTTACCAATGCATAAAATGCATGGAGAAGTCATTTCGAATGACTGGTCCTCAGTGTTGTGAGAACGATGACTGGTTAAAATTTTTGGTGGTTTCTTGTTCAGTCCATAGGCCTACATCATGTGGCAAACCGGTGAGCATGTGGCTCTATTAGTATAGGAGATACCTGAAAACATATCACACTTTTCATCATAGTGCTTTTACCAATGCATAAAATGCATGGAGAAGTCATTTCGAATGACTGGTCCTCAGTGTTGTGAGAACGATGACTGGTTAAAATTTTTGGTGGTTTCTTGTTCAGTCCATAGGCCTACATCATGTGGCAAACCGGTGAGCATGTGGCTCTATTAGTATAGGAGATACCTGAAAACATATCACACTTTTCATCATAGTGCTTTTACCAATGCATAAAATGCATGGAGAAGTCATTTCGAATGACTGGTCCTCAGTGTTGTGAGAACGATGACTGGTTTAAAATTTTTGGTGGTTTCTTGTTCAGTCCATAGGCCTACATCATGTGCAAACCGGTGAGCATGTGGCTCTATTAGTATAGGAGATACCTGAAAACATATCACACTTTTCATCATAGTGCTTTTACCAATGCATAAAATGCATGGAGAAGTCATTTCGAATGACTGGTCCTCAGTGTTGTGAGAACGATGACTGGTTAAAATTTTTGGTGGTTTCTTGTTCAGTCCATAGGCCTACATCATGTGGCAAACCGGTGAGCATGTGGCTCTATTAGTATAGGAGATACCTGAAAACATATCACACTTTTCATCATAGTGCTTTTACCAATATGCATAAAATGCATGGAGAAGTCATTTCGAATGACTGGTCCTCAGTGTTGTGAGAACGATGACTGGTTAAAATTTTTGGTGGTTTCTTGTTCAGTCCATAGGCCTACATCATGTGGCAAACCGGTGAGCATGTGGCTCTATTAGTATAGGAGATACCTGAAAACATATCACACTTTTCATCATAGTGCTTTTACCAATGCATAAAATGCATGGAGAAGTCATTTCGAATGACTGGTCCTCAGTGTTGTGAGAACGATGACTGGTTAAAATTTTTGGTGGTTTCTTGTTCAGTCCATAGGCCTACATCATGTGGCAAACCGGTGAGCATGTGGCTGTATTAATATATGAGATACCTGAAAACATCACACTTTTCATCATAGTGCTTTTACCAATGCATAAAATGCATGGAGAAGTCATTTCGAATGACTGGTCCTCAGTGTTGTGAGAACGATGACTGGTTAAAATTTTTGGTGGTTTCTTGTTCAGTCCATAGGCCTACATCATGTGGCAAACCGGTGAGCATGTGGCTCTATTAGTATAGGAGATACCTGAAAACATATCACACTTTTCATCATAGTGCTTTTACCAATGCATAAAATGCATGGAGAAGTCATTTCGAATGACTGGTCCTCAGTGTTGTGAGAACGATGACTGGTTAAAATTTTTGGTGGTTTCTTGTTCAGTCCATAGGCCTACATCATGTGGCAAACCGGTGAGCATGTGGCTCTATTAGTATAGGAGATACCTGAAAACATATCACACTTTTCATCATAGTGCTTTTACCAATGCATAAAATGCATGGAGAAGTCATTTCGAATGACTGGTCCTCAGTGTTGTGAGAACGATGACTGGTTAAAATTTTTGGTGGTTTCTTGTTCAGTCCATAGGCCTACATCATGTGGCAAACCGGTGAGCATGTGGCTCTATTAGTATAGGAGATACCTGAAAACATATCACACTTTTCATCATAGTGCTTTTACCAATGCATAAAATGCATGGAGAAGTCATTTCGAATGACTGGTCCTCAGTGTTGTGAGAACGATGACTGGTTAAAATTTTTGGTGGTTTCTTGTTCAGTCCATAGGCCTACATCATGTGGCAAACCGGTGAGCATGTGGCTGCTATTAATATATGAGATACCTGAAAACATCACACTTTTCATCATAGTGCTTTTACCAATGCATAAAATGCATGGAGAAGTCATTTCGAATGACTGGTCCTTCAGTGTTGTGAGAATGATGACTGGTTAAAATTTTTGGTGGTTTCTTGTTCAGTCCATAGGCCTACATCATGTGGCAAACCGGTGAGCATGTGGCTCTATTAGTATAGGAGATACCTGAAAACATATCACACTTTTCATCATAGTGCTTTTACCAATGCATAAAATGCATGGAGAAGTCATTTCGAATGACTGGTCCTCAGTGTTGTGAGAACGATGACTGGTTAAAATTTTTGGTGGTTTC
This sequence comes from Ranitomeya imitator, assembly GCF_032444005.1. NCBI lineage: Eukaryota > Metazoa > Chordata > Amphibia > Anura > Dendrobatidae > Ranitomeya > Ranitomeya imitator. The sequence continues at coordinate 29,097 of NW_027193811.1, forward strand.
TTGTTCAGTCCATAGGCCTACATCATGTGGCAAACCGGTGAGCATGTGGCTCTATTAGTATAGGAGATACCTGAAAACATATCACACTTTTCATCATAGTGCTTTTACCAATGCATAAAATGCATGGAGAAGTCATTTCGAATGACTGGTCCTCAGTGTTGTGAGAACGATGACTGGATAAAATTTTTGGTGGTTTCTTGTTCAGTCCATAGGCCTACATCATGTGGCAAACCGGTGAGCATGTGGCTCTATTAGTATAGGAGATACCTGAAAACATATCACACTTTTCATCATAGTGCTTTTACCAATGCATAAAATGCATGGAGAAGTCATTTCGAATGACTGGTCCTCAGTGTTGTGAGAATGATGACTGGTTAAAATTTTTCGTGGTTTCTTGTTCAGTCCATAGGCCTACATCATGTGGCAAACCGGTGAGCATGTGGCTCTATTAGTATAGGAGATACCTGAAAACATATCACACTTTTCATCATAGTGCTTTTACCAATGCATAAAATGCATGGAGAAGTCATTTCGAATGACTGGTCCTCAGTGTTGTGAGAACGATGACTGGTTAAAATTTTTGGTGGTTTCTTGTTCAGTCCATAGGCCTACATCATGTGGCAAACCGGTGAGCATGTGGCTCTATTAGTATAGGAGATACCTGAAAACATATCACACTTTTCATCATAGTGCTTTTACCAATGCATAAAATGCATGGAGAAGTCATTTCGAATGACTGGTCCTCAGTGTTGTGAGAACGATGACTGGTTAAAATTTTTGGTGGTTTCTTGTTCAGTCCATAGGCCTACATCATGTGGCAAACCGGTGAGCATGTGGCTCTATTAGTATAGGAGATACCTGAAAACATATCACACTTTTCATCATAGTGCTTTTACCAATGCATAAAATGCATGGAGAAGTCATTTCGAATGACTGGTCCTCAGTGTTGTGAGAACGATGACTGGTTAAAATTTTTGGTGGTTTCTTGTTCAGTCCATAGGCCTACATCATGTGGCAAACCGGTGAGCATGTGGCTCTATTAGTATAGGAGATACCTGAAAACATATCACACTTTTCATCATAGTGCTTTTACCAATGCATAAAATGCATGGAGAAGTCATTTCGAATGACTGGTCCTCAGTGTTGTGAGAACGATGACTGGTTAAAATTTTTGGTGGTTTCTTGTTCAGTCCATAGGCCTACATCATGTGGCAAACCGGTGAGCATGTGGCTCTATTAGTATAGGAGATACCTGAAAACATATCACACTTTTCATCATAGTGCTTTTTACCAATGCATAAAATGCATGGAGAAGTCATTTCGAATGACTGGTCCTCAGTGTTGTGAGAACGATGACTGGTTAAAATTTTTGGTGGTTTCTTGTTCAGTCCATAGGCCTACATCATGTGGCAAACCGGTGAGCATGTGGCTCTATTAGTATAGGAGATACCTGAAAACATATCACACTTTTCATCATAGTGCTTTTACCAATGCATAAAATGCATGGAGAAGTCATTTCGAATGACTGGTCCTCAGTGTTGTGAGAACGATGACTGGTTAAAATTTTTGGTGGTTTCTTGTTCAGTCCATAGGCCTACATCATGTGGCAAACCGGTGAGCATGTGGCTCTATTAGTATAGGAGATACCTGAAAACATATCACACTTTTCATCATAGTGCTTTTACCAATGCATAAAATGCATGGAGAAGTCATTTCGAATGACTGGTCCTCAGTGTTGTGAGAACGATGACTGGTTAAAATTTTTGGTGGTTTCTTGTTCAGTCCATAGGCCTACATCATGTGGCAAACCGGTGAGCATGTGGCTCTATTAGTATAGGAGATACCTGAAAACATATCACACTTTTCATCATAGTGCTTTTACCAATGCATAAAATGCATGGAGAAGTCATTTCGAATGACTGGTCCTCAGTGTTGTGAGAACGATGACTGGTTAAAATTTTTGGTGGTTTCTTGTTCAGTCCATAGGCCTACATCATGTGGCAAACCGGTGAGCATGTGGCTCTATTAGTATAGGAGATACCTGAAAACATATCACACTTTTCATCATAGTGCTTTTACCAATGCATAAAATGCATGGAGAAGTCATTTCGAATGACTGGTCCTCAGTGTTGTGAGAACGATGACTGGTTAAAATTTTTGGTGGTTTCTTGTTCAGTCCATAGGCCTACAGCATGTGGCAAACCGGTGAGCATGTGGCTCTATTAGTATAGGAGATACCTGAAAACATATCACACTTTTCATCATAGTGCTTTTACCAATGCATAAAATGCATGGAGAAGTCATTTCGAATGACTGGTCCTCAGTGTTGTGAGAACGATGACTGGTTAAAATTTTTGGTGGTTTCTTGTTCAGTCCATAGGCCTACATCATGTGGCAAACCGGTGAGCATGTGGCTCTATTAGTATAGGAGATACCTGAAACATATCACACTTTTCATCATAGTGCTTTTACCAATGCATAAAATGCATGGAGAAGTCATTTCGAATGACTGGTCCTCAGTGTTGTGAGAACGATGACTGGTTAAAATTTTTGGTGGTTTCTTGTTCAGTCCATAGGCCTACATCATGTGGCAAACCGGTGAGCATGTGGCTCTATTAGTATAGGAGATACCTGAAAACATATCACACTTTTCATCATAGTGCTTTTACCAATGCATAAAATGCATGGAGAAGTCATTTCGAATGACTGGTCCTCAGTGTTGTGAGAACGATGACTGGTTAAAATTTTTGGTGGTTTCTTGTTCAGTCCATAGGCCTACATCATGTGGCAAACCGGTGAGCATGTGGCTCTATTAGTATAGGAGATACCTGAAAACATATCACACTTTTCATCATAGTGCTTTTACCAATGCATAAAATGCATGGAGAAGTCATTTCGAATGACTGGTCCTCAGTGTTGTGAGAACGATGACTGGTTAAAATTTTTGGTGGTTTCTTGTTCAGTCCATAGGCCTACATCATGTGGCAAACCGGTGAGCATGTGGCTCTATTAGTATAGGAGATACCTGAAAACATATCACACTTTTCATCATAGTGCTTTTACCAATGCATAAAATGCATGGAGAAGTCATTTCGAATGACTGGTCCTCAGTGTTGTGAGAACGATGACTGGTTAAAATTTTTGGTGGTTTCTTGTTCAGTCCATAGGCCTACATCATGTGGCAAACCGGTGAGCATGTGGCTCTATTAGTATAGGAGATACCTGAAAACATATCACACTTTTCATCATAGTGCTTTTACCAATGCATAAAATGCATGGAGAAAGTCATTTCGAATGACTGGTCCTCAGTGTTGTGAGAACGATGACTGGTTAAAATTTTTGGTGGTTTCTTGTTCAGTCCATAGGCCTACATCATGTGGCAAACCGGTGAGCATGTGGCTCTATTAGTATAGGAGATACCTGAAAACATATCACACTTTTCATCATAGTGCTTTTACCAATGCATAAAATGCATGGAGAAGTCATTTCGAATGACTGGTCCTCAGTGTTGTGAGAACGATGACTGGTTAAAATTTTTGGTGGTTTCTTGTTCAGTCCATAGGCCTACATCATGTGGCAAACCGGTGAGCATGTGGCTCTATTAGTATAGGAGATACCTGAAAACATATCACACTTTTCATCATAGTGCTTTTACCAATGCATAAAATGCATGGAGAAGTCATTTCGAATGACTGGTCCTCAGTGTTGTGAGAACGATGACTGGTTAAAATTTTTGGTGGTTTCTTGTTCAGTCCATAGGCCTACATCATGTGGCAAACCGGTGAGCATGTGGCTCTATTAGTATAGGAGATACCTGAAAACATATCACACTTTTCATCATAGTGCTTTTACCAATGCATAAAATGCATGGAGAAGTCATTTCGAATGACTGGTCCTCAGTGTTGTGAGAACGATGACTGGTTAAAATTTTTGGTGGTTTCTTGTTCAGTCCATAGGCCTACATCATGTGGCAAACCGGTGAGCATGTGGCTCTATTAGTATAGGAGATACCTGAAAACATATCACACTTTTCATCATAGTGCTTTTACCAATGCATAAAATGCATGGAGAAGTCATTTCGAATGACTGGTCCTCAGTGTTGTGAGAACGATGACTGGTTAAAATTTTTGGTGGTTTCTTGTTCAGTCCATAGGCCTACATCATGTGGCAAACCGGTGAGCATGTGGCTCTATTAGTATAGGAGATACCTGAAAACATATCACACTTTTCATCATAGTGCTTGTTACCAATGCATAAAATGCATGGAGAAGTCATTTCGAATGACTGGTCCTCAGTGTTGTGAGAACGATGACTGGATAAAATTTTTGGTGGTTTCTTGTTCAGTCCATAGGCCTACATCATGTGGCAAAACCGGTGAGCATGTGGCTCTATTAGTATAGGAGATACCTGAAAACATATCACACTTTTCATCATAGTGCTTTTACCAATGCATAAAATGCATGGAGAAGTCATTTCGAATGACTGGTCCTCAGTGTTGTGAGAACGATGACTGGTTAAAATTTTTGGTGGTTTCTTGTTCAGTCCATAGGCCTACATCATGTGGCAAACCGGTGAGCATGTGGCTCTATTAGTATAGGAGATACCTGAAAACATATCACACTTTTCATCATAGTGCTTTTACCAATGCATAAAATGCATGGAGAAGTCATTTCGAATGACTGGTCCTCAGTGTTGTGAGAACGATGACTGGTTAAAATTTTTGGTGGTTTCTTGTTCAGTCCATAGGCCTACATCATGTGGCAAACCGGTGAGCATGTGGCTCTATTAGTATAGGAGATACCTGAAAACATATCACACTTTTCATCATAGTGCTTTTACCAATGCATAAAATGCATGGAGAAGTCATTTCGAATGACTGGTCCTCAGTGTTGTGAGAACGATGACTGGTTAAAATTTTTGGTGGTTTCTTGTTCAGTCCATAGGCCTACATCATGTGGCAAACCGGTGAGCATGTGGCTCTATTAGTATAGGAGATACCTGAAAACATATCACACTTTTCATCATAGTGCTTTTACCAATGCATAAAATGCATGGAGAAGTCATTTCGAATGACTGGTCCTCAGTGTTGTGAGAACGATGACTGGTTAAAATTTTTGGTGGTTTCTTGTTCAGTCCATAGGCCTACATCATGTGGCAAACCGGTGAGCATGTGGCTCTATTAGTATAGGAGATACCTGAAAACATATCACACTTTTCATCATAGTGCTTTTACCAATGCATAAAATGCATGGAGAAGTCATTTCGAATGACTGGTCCTCAGTGTTGTGAGAACGATGACTGGTTAAAATTTTTGGTGGTTTCTTGTTCAGTCCATAGGCCTACATCATGTGGCAAACCGGTGAGCATGTGGCTCTATTAGTATAGGAGATACCTGAAAACATATCACACTTTTCATCATAGTGCTTTTACCAATGCATAAAATGCATGGAGAAGTCATTTCGAATGACTGGTCCTCAGTGTTGTGAGAACGATGACTGGTTAAAATTTTTGGTGGTTTCTTGTTCAGTCCATAGGCCTACATCATGTGGGCAAACCGGTGAGCATGTGGCTCTATTAGTATAGGAGATACCTGAAAACATATCACACTTTTCATCATAGTGCTTTTACCAATGCATAAAATGCATGGAGAAAGTCATTTCGAATGACTGGTCCTCAGTGTTGTGAGAACGATGACTGGATAAAATTTTTGGTGGTTTCTTGTTCAGTCCATAGGCCTACATCATGTGGCAAACCGGTGAGCATGTGGCTCTATTAGTATAGGAGATACCTGAAAACATATCACACTTTTCATCATAGTGCTTTTACCAATGCATAAAATGCATGGAGAAGTCATTTCGAATGACTGGTCCTCAGTGTTGTGAGAACGATGACTGGTTAAAATTTTTGGTGGTTTCTTGTTCAGTCCATAGGCCTACATCATGTGGCAAACCGGTGAGCATGTGGCTCTATTAGTATAGGAGATACCTGAAAACATATCACACTTTTCATCATAGTGCTTTTACCAATGCATAAAATGCATGGAGAAGTCATTTCGAATGACTGGTCCTCAGTGTTGTGAGAACGATGACTGGTTAAAATTTTTGGTGGTTTCTTGTTCAGTCCATAGGCCTACATCATGTGGCAAACCGGTGAGCATGTGGCTCTATTAGTATAGGAGATACCTGAAAACATATCACACTTTTCATCATAGTGCTTTTACCAATGCATAAAATGCATGGAGAAGTCATTTCGAATGACTGGTCCTCAGTGTTGTGAGAACGATGACTGGTTAAAATTTTTGGTGGTTTCTTGTTCAGTCCATAGGCCTACAGCATGTGGCAAACCGGTGAGCATGTGGCTCTATTAGTATAGGAGATACCTGAAAACATATCACACTTTTCATCATAGTGCTTTTACCAATGCATAAAATGCATGGAGAAGTCATTTCGAATGACTGGTCCTCAGTGTTGTGAGAACGATGACTGGTTAAAATTTTTGGTGGTTTCTTGTTCAGTCCATAGGCCTACAGCATGTGGCAAACCGGTGAGCATGTGGCTCTATTAGTATAGGAGATACCTGAAAACATATCACACTTTTCATCATAGTGCTTTTACCAATGCATAAAATGCATGGAGAAGTCATTTCGAATGACTGGTCCTCAGTGTTGTGAGAACGATGACTGGTTAAAATTTTTGGTGGTTTCTTGTTCAGTCCATAGGCCTACATCATGTGGCAAACCGGTGAGCATGTGGCTCTATTAGTATAGGAGATACCTGAAAACATATCACACTTTTCATCATAGTGCTTTTACCAATGCATAAAATGCATGGAGAAGTCATTTCGAATGACTGGTCCTCAGTGTTGTGAGAACGATGACTGGTTAAAATTTTTGGTGGTTTCTTGTTCAGTCCATAGGCCTACATCATGTGGCAAACCGGTGAGCATGTGGCTCTATTAGTATAGGAGATACCTGAAAACATATCACACTTTTCATCATAGTGCTTTTACCAATGCATAAAATGCATGGAGAAGTCATTTCGAATGACTGGTCCTCAGTGTTGTGAGAACGATGACTGGTTAAAATTTTTGGTGGTTTCTTGTTCAGTCCATAGGCCTACATCATGTGGCAAACCGGTGAGCATGTGGCTCTATTAGTATAGGAGATACCTGAAAACATATCACACTTTTCATCATAGTGCTTTTACCAATGCATAAAATGCATGGAGAAGTCATTTCGAATGACTGGTCCTCAGTGTTGTGAGAACGATGACTGGTTAAAATTTTTGGTGGTTTCTTGTTCAGTCCATAGGCCTACATCATGTGGCAAACCGGTGAGCATGTGGCTCTATTAGTATAGGAGATACCTGAAAACATATCACACTTTTCATCATAGTGCTTTTACCAATGCATAAAATGCATGGAGAAGTCATTTCGAATGACTGGTCCTCAGTGTTGTGAGAACGATGACTGGTTAAAATTTTTGGTGGTTTCTTGTTCAGTCCATAGGCCTACATCATGTGGCAAACCGGTGAGCATGTGGCTCTATTAGTATAGGAGATACCTGAAAACATATCACACTTTTCATCATAGTGCTTTTACCAATGCATAAAATGCATGGAGAAGTCATTTCGAATGACTGGTCCTCAGTGTTGTGAGAACGATGACTGGTTAAAATTTTTGGTGGTTTCTTGTTCAGTCCATAGGCCTACATCATGTGGCAAACCGGTGAGCATGTGGCTCTATTAGTATAGGAGATACCTGAAAACATATCACACTTTTCATCATAGTGCTTTTACCAATGCATAAAATGCATGGAGAAGTCATTTCGAATGACTGGTCCTCAGTGTTGTGAGAACGATGACTGGTTAAAATTTTTGGTGGTTTCTTGTTCAGTCCATAGGCCTACATCATGTGGCAAACCGGTGAGCATGTGGCTCTATTAGTATAGGAGATACCTGAAAACATATCACACTTTTCATCATAGTGCTTTTACCAATGCATAAAATGCATGGAGAAGTCATTTCGAATGACTGGTCCTCAGTGTTGTGAGAACGATGACTGGTTAAAATTTTTGGTGGTTTCTTGTTCAGTCCATAGGCCTACATCATGTGGCAAACCGGTGAGCATGTGGCTCTATTAGTATAGGAGATACCTGAAAACATATCACACTTTTCATCATAGTGCTTTTACCAATGCATAAAAGTGCATGGAGAAGTCATTTCGAATGACTGGTCCTCAGTGTTGTGAGAACGATGACTGGTTAAAATTTTTGGTGGTTTCTTGTTCAGTCCATAGGCCTACATCATGTGGCAAACCGGTGAGCATGTGGCTCTATTAGTATAGGAGATACCTGAAAACATATCACACTTTTCATCATAGTGCTTTTTACCAATGCATAAAATGCATGGAGAAGTCATTTCGAATGACTGGTCCTCAGTGTTGTGAGAACGATGACTGGTTAAAATTTTTGGTGGTTTCTTGTTCAGTCCATAGGCCTACATCATGTGGCAAACCAGGTGAGCATGTGGCTCTATTAGTATAGGAGATACCTGAAAACATATCACACTTTTCATCATAGTGCTTTTACCAATGCATAAAATGCATGGAGAAGTCATTTCGAATGACTGGTCCTCAGTGTTGTGAGAACTGATGACTGGTTAAAATTTTTGTGGTTTCTTGTTCAGTCCATAGGCCTACATCATGTGGCAAACCGGTGAGCATGTGGCTCTATTAGTATAGGAGATACCTGAAAACATATCACACTTTTCATCATAGTGCTTTTACCAATGCATAAAATGCATGGAGAAGTCATTTCGAATGACTGGTCCTCAGTGTTGTGAGAACGATGACTGGTTAAAATTTTTGGTGGTTTCTTGTTCAGTCCATAGGCCTACATCATGTGGCAAACCGGTGAGCATGTGGCTCTATTAGTATAGGAGATACCTGAAAACATATCACACTTTTCATCATAGTGCTTTTACCAATGCATAAAATGCATGGAGAAGTCATTTCGAATGACTGGTCCTCAGTGTTGTGAGAACGATGACTGGTTAAAATTTTTGGTGGTTTCTTGTTCAGTCCATAGGCCTACATCATGTGGCAAACCGGTGAGCATGTGGCTCTATTAGTATAGGAGATACCTGAAAACATATCACACTTTTCATCATAGTGCTTTTACCAATGCATAAAATGCATGGAGAAGTCATTTCGAATGACTGGTCCTCAGTGTTGTGAGAACGATGACTGGTTAAAATTTTTGGTGGTTTCTTGTTCAAGTCCATAGGCCTACATCATGTGGCAAACCGGTGAGCATGTGGCTCTATTAGTATAGGAGATACCTGAAAACATATCACACTTTTCATCATAGTGCTTTTACCAATGCATAAAATGCATGGAGAAGTCATTTCGAATGACTGGTCCTCAGTGTTGTGAGAACGATGACTGGTTAAAATTTTTGGTGGTTTCTTGTTCAGTCCATAGGCCTACATCATGTGGCAAACCGGTGAGCATGTGGCTCTATTAGTATAGGAGATACCTGAAAACATATCACACTTTTCATCATAGTGCTTTTACCAATGCATAAAATGCATGGAGAAGTCATTTCGAATGACTGGTCCTCAGTGTTGTGAGAACGATGACTGGTTAAAATTTTTGGTGGTTTCTTGTTCAGTCCATAGGCCTACATCATGTGGCAAACCGGTGAGCATGTGGCTCTATTAGTATAGGAGATACCTGAAAACATATCACACTTTTCATCATAGTGCTTTTACCAATGCATAAAATGCATGGAGAAGTCATTTCGAATGACTGGTCCTCAGTGTTGTGAGAACGATGACTGGATAAAATTTTTGGTGGTTTCTTGTTCAGTCCATAGGCCTACATCATGTGGCAAAACGGTGAGCATGTGGCTCTATTAGTATAGGAGATACCTGAAAACATATCACACTTTTCATCATAGTGCTTTTACCAATGCATAAAATGCATGGAGAAGTCATTTCGAATGACTGGTCCTCAGTGTTGTGAGAACGATGACTGGTTAAAATTTTTGGTGGTTTCTTGTTCAGTCCATAGGCCTACATCATGTGGCAAACCGGTGAGCATGTGGCTCTATTAGTATAGGAGATACCTGAAAACATATCACACTTTTCATCATAGTGCTTTTACCAATGCATAAAATGCATGGAGAAGTCATTTCGAATGACTGGTCCTCAGTGTTGTGAGAACGATGACTGGTTAAAATTTTTGGTGGTTTCTTGTTCAGTCCATAGGCCTACATCATGTGGCAAACCGGTGAGCATGTGGCTCTATTAGTATAGGAGATACCTGAAAACATATCACACTTTTCATCATAGTGCTTTTACCAATGCATAAAATGCATGGAGAAGTCATTTCGAATGACTGGTCCTCAGTGTTGTGAGAACGATGACTGGTTAAAATTTTTGGTGGTTTCTTGTTCAGTCCATAGGCCTACATCATGTGGCAAACCGGTGAGCATGTGGCTCTATTAGTATAGGAGATACCTGAAAACATATCACACTTTTCATCATAGTGCTTTTTACCAATGCATAAAATGCATGGAGAAGTCATTTCGAATGACTGGTCCTCAGTGTTGTGAGAACGATGACTGGTTAAAATTTTTGGTGGTTTCTTGTTCAGTCCATAGGCCTACATCATGTGGCAAAACCGGTGAGCATGTGGCTCTATTAGTATAGGAGATACCTGAAAACATATCACACTTTTCATCATAGTGCTTTTACCAATGCATAAAATGCATGGAGAAGTCATTTCGAATGACTGGTCCTCAGTGTTGTGAGAACGATGACTGGTTAAAATTTTTCGGTGGTTTCTTGTTCAGTCCATAGGCCTACATCATGTGGCAAACCGGTGAGCATGTGGCTCTATTAGTATAGGAGATACCTGAAAACATATCACACTTTTCATCATAGTGCTTTTACCAATGCATAAAATGCATGGAGAAGTCATTTCGAATGACTGGTCCTCAGTGTTGTGAGAACGATGACTGGTTAAAATTTTTGGTGGTTTCTTGTTCAGTCCATAGGCCTACATCATGTGGCAAACCGGTGAGCATGTGGCTCTATTAGTATAGGAGATACCTGAAAACATATCACACTTTTCATCATAGTGCTTTTACCAATGCATAAAATGCATGGAGAAGTCATTTCGAATGACTGGTCCTCAGTGTTGTGAGAACGATGACTGGTTAAAATTTTTGGTGGTTTCTTGTTCAGTCCATAGGCCTACATCATGTGGCAAACCGGTGAGCATGTGGCTCTATTAGTATAGGAGATACCTGAAAACATATCACACTTTTCATCATAGTGCTTTTACCAATGCATAAAATGCATGGAGAAGTCATTTCGAATGACTGGTCCTCAGTGTTGTGAGAACGATGACTGGTTAAAATTTTTGGTGGTTTCTTGTTCAGTCCATAGGCCTACATCATGTGGCAAACCGGTGAGCATGTGGCTCTATTAGTATAGGAGATACCTGAAAACATATCACACTTTTCAATCATAGTGCTTTTACCAATGCATAAAATGCATGGAGAAGTCATTTCGAATGACTGGTCCTCAGTGTTTGTGAGAACGATGACTGGTTAAATTTTTGGTGGTTTCTTGTTCAGTCCATAGGCCTACATCATGTGGCAAACCGGTGAGCATGTGGCTCTATTAGTATAGGAGATACCTGAAAACATATCACACTTTTCATCATAGTGCTTTTACCAATGCATAAAATGCATGGAGAAGTCATTTCGAATGGACTGGTCCTCAGTGTTGTGAGAACGATGACTGGTTAAAATTTTTGGTGGTTTCTTGTTCAGTCCATAGGCCTACATCATGTGGCAAACCGGTGAGCATGTGGCTCTATTAGTATAGGAGATACCTGAAAACATATCACACTTTTCATCATAGTGCTTTTACCAATGCATAAAATGCATGGAGAAGTCATTTCGAATGACTGGTCCTCAGTGTTGTGAGAACGATGACTGGTTAAAATTTTTGGTGGTTTCTTGTTCAGTCCATAGGCCTACATCATGTGGCAAACCGGTGAGCATGTGGCTCTATTAGTATAGGAGATACCTGAAAACATATCACACTTTTCATCATAGTGCTTTTACCAATGCATAAAATGCATGGAGAAGTCATTTCGAATGACTGGTCCTCAGTGTTGTGAGAACGATGACTGGTTAAAATTTTTGGTGGTTTCTTGTTCAGTCCATAGGCCTACATCATGTGGCAAAACCGGTGAGCATGTGGCTCTATTAGTATAGGAGATACCTGAAAACATATCACACTTTTCATCATAGTGCTTTTACCAATGCATAAAATGCATGGAGAAGTCATTTCGAATGACTGGTCCTCAGTGTTGTGAGAACGATGACTGGTTAAAATTTTTGGTGGTTTCTTGTTCAGTCCATAGGCCTACATCATGTGGCAAACCGGTGAGCATGTGGCTCTATTAGTATAGGAGATACCTGAAAACATATCACACTTTTCATCATAGTGCTTTTACCAATGCATAAAATGCATGGAGAAGTCATTTCGAATGACTGGTCCTCAGTGTTGTGAGAACGATGACTGGTTAAAATTTTTGGTGGTTTCTTGTTCAGTCCATAGGCCTACATCATGTGGCAAACCGGTGAGCACGTGGCTCTATTAGTATAGGAGATACCTGAAAACATATCACACTTTTCATCATAGTGCTTTTACCAATGCATAAAATGCATGGAGAAGTCATTTCGAATGACTGGTCCTCAGTGTTGTGAGAACGATGACTGGTTAAAATTTTTGGTGGTTTCTTGTTCAGTCCATAGGCCTACATCATGTGGCAAACCGGTGAGCATGTGGCTCTATTAGTATAGGAGATACCTGAAAACATATCACACTTTTCATCATAGTGCTTTTACCAATGCATAAAATGCATGGAGAAGTCATTTCGAATGACTGGTCCTCAGTGTTGTGAGAACGATGACTGGTTAAAATTTTTGGTGGTTTCTTGTTCAGTCCATAGGCCTACATCATGTGGCAAACCGGTGAGCATGTGGCTCTATTAGTATAGGAGATACCTGAAAACATATCACACTTTTCAATCATAGTGCTTTTACCAATGCATAAAATGCATGGAGAAGTCATTTCGAATGACTGGTCCTCAGTGTTGTGAGAACGATGACTGGTTAAAATTTTTGGTGGTTTCTTGTTCAGTCCATAGGCCTACATCATGTGGCAAACCGGTGAGCATGTGGCTCTATTAGTATAGGAGATACCTGAAAACATATCACACTTTTCATCATAGTGCTTTTACCAATGCATAAAATGCATGGAGAAGTCATTTCGAATGACTGGTCCTCAGTGTTGTGAGAACGATGACTGGTTAAAATTTTTGGTGGTTTCTTGTTCAAGTCCATAGGCCTACATCATGTGGCAAACCGGTGAGCATGTGGCTCTATTAGTATAGGAGATACCTGAAAACATATCACACTTTTCATCATAGTGCTTTTACCAATGCATAAAATG